>NC_064238.1:6602615-6617615 GCF_023101765.2 Spodoptera frugiperda | reverse complement strand
TACGACCAGTAGTTTCGGCTTTACGTTTTCTGTCAGTCAGTCAGTAACGGAAACGTTATACAAAAATAACAGTTGATGTAAAAGCTCACGAAAAGCAACAAGATTTTAACTGGAAAAGATTGGAAAATAAATTGATTTCAAGACTGAAAGATGCGTAATATTTGCATATTTTTGTAGACACAATCATATTGAACAACTTTAGTAAACCGTGTCCGTCTGTTGCCTCCCAAGGGTACACACAGATAGACGGACATGGTGTGGACCCTGCAAACGACAAACAAACTTTAGATACCTACTGGTCCTTCATTAAAACTATTTCATCTTGACCTGTCAACTTTTCACAGAGACTTAACTTTATAGGTCAACATACAAACTTAGTATATAGTCACTTGAATATCTTACTGAAACACTGTAACATTTTCCGCGCATAAATATGACCTACATTATGATACCGCACGATTTCTTACGAGATTCTCCGAAATAAAGCCGAAAACAAAGAGATTTAACGTCTATTTGAGATTATAAATTGATCGATGCACAAAGGTGAGTCATTATTGGTAGTAAAAGAGATACGGGCCACATAAAAAATATCACGAGGCGGGAACTCGAACACAAACCATGGCGAACGAGGCCGTTAACTTTTTACGCAATGGCAATTTGCGGTCGCTACCTCCGATAGGCGATGGCTACGCCATGTTTTAAGCTGTTTATAAACCACATGTTATCTCACAATTTAAGGAAATGTCGACATGTTTAAAGGAAGCCTGTACCCCAGATATGCTTGACCGAGATTCGAGATTCCTTGAGGTCTGAATAATGGGGATGGTTCATAAAAGCTCTACATTTTTGTTATACATCGAACAGAGATAGGTATTTGGGTAATATAAATAGCCTTTTATACAGAATAGATAGTTTCAGACTGTGAGGTAAGGTTGTAAATAAAGAGTCCTTATAAAATTTATGTCCACTCAGGACAGCTCACATCGATGCGCTGCTGCCGTCTCAAGTGGCTACTAGAGTATAATGACGGCTGTAGTGGCGATGAGCACGACGACGTCACCAAAGACTTCGCTTGCCAAGCTCGTGCTGTATCCTAAGCCGAAGCCCTTCAAGGTCATGGTATTAGGCCAATCTGGAGTCGGTAAATCAGGTAAGAGAACATCATATTATTATCTAATTTGTCTACACGTAAGCCTAACCTAACCTCATTTCATATAATTTGTGATATTTTGTGAAGAAAAATATTTTTTCACCACTTTTTGGCAAAGGTACTTACGTAGGCGTGGGTGATTTACCTAGTGTGTATTTGGAAACCTTTATTTTTATATACTTGAGTTTTTCCTACTGAAATGGAATATTTGCTTTTTCCCTTCCTACAGTCGGGTAAAAATAAATAATGATAATGATCTCCTTTTTACTAAGTAAATATTTTATTCATAATTAAGCAACTTATCTTCCAGCTCTTGTGGTCAGATTTATTACACGAAGATTCATCGGCGAATACGATCCCAATTTAGAGAAGATCTACGCATTCCAAACTGTCATTGATAACGAGATGGTTTATTTTGAAATATTAGATTCTGCTGGAGAATCACACGTAAGTTTCGTATCACACTAACATAACATTCTGTATTTTATTGCAAATAAAAGTTTTAAAATTTTCGGTCGTAGTCTAAACAGTGTTCGCACGCTCGAAATCTATCTCTTATCACTCAATTCCCTAGGCTAAACATGTTTGAACTGATATTCGTTTTGTTACAATATGAAAATAAACACGATGATTCATGAATGTATTTTTATTGCACTCAGGAAAGTGAATACGCGAATCTCGAGAGCAACATACGTTGGGCGGAGGCGTTCATTCTAATGTATTCGGTCACGGACAAGTGCTCGTTCGACGAGTGCCACCGACTCAAATTCCTCATCAACTACAACAAGAGAAGACGCCGACTCGCTTCCTCTATGAGGGTTAGTCACGCACGATACATCTTCCTAGAAAAATATACCCATTTAGCTAGTTAGCTACCTTTGTTTTTGTGAGGAAGTTTAAAAGAATGTACCTATCACTAACAGTCTAAGATAAAAATTAATTAACAATGGAGCTACTACAAACCAACCGACCACAAACGTTTCCGACTTTTCCAATAAACTCGAGTAAAAGCTCTTCAATGAAGGTCAGATTATTTTCAATCAACTATAATGCTACTATTTACGTCCTTCGAATTTCGTGTTGAATAGTCAATCAATTTTACCGATCGTCTTAGATTTTTACGTGACGGAGGTCGGTAATGCACATCAAATCAACAAAATGCCCGAATTGCGAAAACCATTTTCCTTACTTTTATACGATTACAACCACTTTCTACAAGCTTTAATCTTCTACTTTTTTCTCTCAAATGGTTTCACGTTTATTTTATTTCGTTCACGCATTTTATATTGTTTGGAGAAATGACGCAGAAATGATACAATCGATTTCTCATAAAATGAACATAATTTTGATACGTCATTCTTTCGCTACTGATAGCGTCTTTAATAAGGTTTCGCTTTATTTTAGGGAGATCGAGGATCTTGTTTCCAATCCCAACATTGGCAAAATAAACGTAAACAGTCGTAATAGTCTGTAAATACAAAGCTACTGCGAACATAGCATATACACATAAGAACGAAATAGGTAATTGTCCTTTTTGCGTTCTTTCTTTGGATATACTATTGTGTCCTCAGGCGTTTGCCTTTCCTTGTCCTTTGCAAATACGCACTTATAATGATCCGGTAATACCAACTGGATTTTGATAATCTCTCTAAGTAAGTAGACAATCTCCATCATCATCATTCGCAGCTATTAGCAATCCGCTTCTGGAACCTTATTTTACACCATTTTCCCTTATGTTGAGCTTCGTAAATAATGTTCGAGTATTTTTTTAAACAATATTTTTTTTCATTCATTCATTTACCTATATAGTCATTCGTGTGCGTCGTTTACCCAGTAAAAAAGTCGTGATTTGATACTGATAATATTCCGGGAACCGAAAGGCAGATTTAAAACTTCGATTCAAATTCTTTTCTAAATTGGCTAAATGTGAAACTTAACGCGATTATAAGTTTTGGGTCGCATCCAGCGACTGGACTTTTCAAACTTTGTATATTTAACTATTTATTTATTAAAGTCGTTCCAGGATTTCTACGTAGTGATAGCATTGACATATTGAGAGGGCTCTTAATTCTGGTGACTTTCGTTTTCAGGATTGTGCCATAGAAACCCCAGTGGTCATGGTGGGCAACAAGGTAGACCAAGTTGGCGACCGAATGGTCACAACAGAGGAAGGCCAGCGAAGAAGCAAGGAGATCGGCTGCGTGTGCTTCCATGAGATCTCAGTCAGGGAGAGTATTGACCAGGTCAGTTCAAATATTCATTGTACTATAAAAATAGCTAATTTAATATAAATTGTCTTACAAACATTTAATTTTTTACCTAAAAGGATTTATTTGCATTATCACTTAAATCTTAAAGATTGAATAAAGGGACTAAAGAATGGATGCAAAGAGTGAAGGCAACACTAGACAGAAAAGAAATATCTAATATTTCAACAAAGATATTCAGAGGAAATGCAGCCGAATAGATTTCTGTTAAACTATAAATGCAATAAAAGTCATGTAGGAGAGTAGGGTTTTTCAATTTTGTGTAAATTAAAAATTCCATTGCGTTCTCGCCACGCTCTGCAGGGTTTAACTGACGCTACAAATCGATTAATAAAACGATTAAACTCTTCCAAAATGTATTAACCTTCGTCACTCTGTCGCAAATTGAATGAAAGGTTTCGGGAATACTTTCATAACTATGCAAGTATAACAGTTAGAAAAATCTACCTGTAAAACACCGTAAGGTGATTCGATATCTTACAAACATCACGACTAATTCTAACATTTCCGCACTGACACAATTTCGTAAATCCCATTCATGCCAATAAATTGCTACGAAATCACATAAACCCAATATGTGCCATATTTCAGGTTAATATCGAACCCATTACTCGTATTTTCTTAATCAAAGCAGCTACAAAACAACGTTTATTGCTATAATGGCATTAATTTCTCGCTCGCTAATCAAAAGGGAACAAAAACAATAAGTTCGACACGTACTTATTAGACACAGACAGCCCTAAAATGTTTCGCGGAGAAAGTTGTAGCAACATGATTTGATTACTCAGCATGTCATTCATTAGGAATGCTCTTATGAAATTATAAGTAACTAGCTTTACATGGCAAATAAATACAAAAAAAGATAACAATGTTTTTTTAATAAAAAAGAATCTACATCCAAAAATAAATGTTTAGTACAGGCTTGAGAATGCCAATCAATCTAGCGATATTTCGTCAATTTCGAGATCCCTGGAGATTGGCAGTTTTGTATAATTTTTGCTAATAATATTTGAATAAATTAAGAATTATAAAAGAAAATTTTGATATCACGATTTTTTGGACCATTGGACCAAAATAATTCTGACTAAAGTTAAGCGGACGAAGTTGATGGCAGAAGCTAGTTTTTTTAACGAATTTTATGTACTTTACTACTTCTACTTTGACGTACGAAGATATTACATATAAAATAAAAGAAAAACCTAGTCTTCTCTTCTAATATCAAAGAAATATCCTTTAGTAAAGCAATCTTGTTAATCTTGGAACGTCAATTTTTGAACGGGATTAATCTCGCTAAAAATGAACAGGATCTCGCGATTCCATAGTTACAGCGATTACATATTTTACATAACTGTAGGTATAGTAAATCGCGGATCTCGTAAAATAAAGTAAATAAATAAAATAATTCAGTGAATAAACTGAATCTACAAATTACAAAAACTAAAGAAAAGTTTACAATACCTTATTTTTTTACTACAGTAGAATCAAATATTTGTAAGATCCTCACATAATATCTATTGTATACTCGAAACACCTTATATACTACACAATAGAGTCTATTTCTCCGGTAAAAATTACGAAGAAAAACTTAAGAGAGAGTTTCAATAAAGCGTGGGACGAAGACACAATGTTATCGCAAGATACGTGGTTTATCTGCGAAATAAAACTTTTTGTGGTTCGAGGATACTTAGGATAATGTGCGCTATAAATTCGTTTTGAAGACTAAATTTTAAGGCCACACCAATGTTTTTTTTTACAAAGTAAAATCAATTACGAAAATAAGTATTTTTATTACGAAATGATCGGTTTTAAATATTAACTACAAGAAGGTACAATAAATGTTGCAAAACTGTATTCATGCAAAACGTGCTTTGACATTAGTGTCCGCACATCTGTCAGAGAAATTCGGTTATAAGGTCACACATATTACGTGCCTATACGTGCATCCAATTTCCGCTTTGCTGAATATGGAAATGCAATTTAATGATGACCCATCCGTGGTTCTAATGACACATAGCCAGCCAGCAGACTACATATTAATGAAACGTAGACTTAACTTTACTTTAACATAGTGATAACAAACTACTAACTACAAAATAAATTGTTTATTTTATAACTATAGACGTATACATGTAAATACGATTCAGTATAATATTATCTAACATTCGTTAATTTAATCCTCGAGGGATAGACACAAGATGTAAACTGCAAAGCGCGGACTGGAGTACACCTAATTTGAAATTATACTTAGATTATTTTTACCACAGATATTCATGTTGTCTATACCTAACTATAGGTAAAATAGCTAAATATTTCTAGCGATGAACTACCTCACTTAATAATAACTTACAAACAATATGTTGAAGCACCCCGACCGAGCGCCCCAACTTTCAATATCACCCAATCGGTGGAAATGACGAAGCTTTGTGGTGTATTTACATAAGTGCCTACTTACTTAGTTACTTACTCAACGGCCGTGTACAGTAATTTAACTTTGCAATCCCAACCAATTTATACGTAAGTCTGTTCCTGACATGTTCGATTTATTGTGGGGTGAGAGTACACGATTATCCGAGTTCGGTCCTTCAAGACTTAGCCTTTCAGACCAATTTTGTGTATTGTGTAATCGATTGGAAAATATGCACGAATTTAAAATAACACGTGGAAGATATATGGTGCCTAGATGCTAAGAATGAGAGGTGAAGTATACGCACGAACATTTTATGTAGTGTAAAACTTTTACATGGAGTAAGTATCCTTTATTCATTCATATAGAGGGTACATACATACAGAGGGTTTTACAGTAAAACCCTCTGCCACTCATAATCTAGAGAAGACAAAACTTCGTGTAAACCCCTGTTGAGTAAAGAGCATAATAAACAAACAAACATCTATGCTTTCAAAGAGTTTATTAAGATCTTTCATTATAACCGGAAAATACTTATAACATTTTGCGTCTAATGGAAATTTTTGTTGAAGTTTAATCAAGTTTCAGAAGTTCTTAATTAAGTTTAAATATTTAGAAAATTTATCAACCCCCCGTCTTATATTCATTAACAAGCACCGATAAATCGGAAGGTTTAAGTAAACAAGTTCATATTTCTTTTTATAAACTGCCTTTGTGGGGACGATGTTGTACTTTAAGGACAGTTTTATCGATTTTTTTAACCGTGGAAAATAATGTAAACATACCTACTAGATTTGCAATTTAAGCAAAGGTTATCAAGGAATAAAAGTAGATGTGCTGTAGATAGCTAGAGGTATTGTTCTTACATGAGTTATACTTGTACAATCTGTACACGTTTCAGTACTATGTGAAAAATTGGTGTTTTCAGTGTTAACTATATATAGGTACATAAGTACATAAGTGGCATGAAAGGCTGTCGGTATGTCGAGTCAACATGTTCAGATTTTTATTACAGTTATTTTCAAAGAAGAAAATTGAAAGCTCGAATGTCAACAGGTATAAAACGGTCGCGTGAACCGGTAAATGTGTATTTATTTTTACTGGAAAATGATTTGCTATTTCCTACGACATGGTTGCTGTAAAGTTTTATTTATATCGTTCGCCTCATTCGTAGGTGTTAGTTAAACCGTCGGTTACAACGGAATATCTAGTTTTATATCATCTATAAATTATATTGCACTTGCTTAACCTAAGCACTAATATATGACGATAATTTCAATACATTTTTTTCTTAATAGTTTACGAAAGGTTAGAGCGAATTACTTATGCAAAACAACGACAAAATATTAATGAACATAAATATAGTACCTACTTAATATAAAGCTAATTAAATATATGGTATAATTAAGCTTGTTTTCTATCTACTAGCTAATGTGCCTCGGGCCTAAGCATGTTGATGTGGCAGATAGTGCGGCTATAAAGTTATCGTTAAATATGTATCCATTTCAAGCATCCGTTTAAGTATTTATAGATGTTCCGTGATAAACGAGCATGCAACCAGACCCACTTTTATTACTTCCAATCTAAAATTATTTCCAGACCTGAACACTGTTTCTGGATTCTGATCGAATTGTAGTGTCTGGAATGATCTGGCACTTATCCAGTTACAAGTAAACTGATTTTACAGAGGCTAGGGGTCACATAAATACATATAAGAAGCACTACGTATTGCTTATTTTGTTATGTCAGACTTATCGAACTTAAGTAAGTACGTAGTGGACTTTATGAAGGTCAATGACATAATTTTGTTGGGATTAGATTGGTGCTAATCACAGGTGCTAACGCTACTACTTTCCACGGCCATATTCTGCTCACTAATAGCAGACCTCGAAGGACTACTTAAATCATATGACATCGTTATTGAACACGAAATATAAAAATCTCTTGGCTTCCAGTGAAACACATTATTCAAGGACTAAAAAACTTATGACATTCCTAATAATTTATTTGTTACGTAGGTATGGGGTGTATTCCGTGATGCGCGACGATTCTGGCGCGTGAGCAGTAAATGGTCGAAGAGAGACGGCGACAGACACCCTGCAGCACTGGGGCGGCCTCTGGCACGAGCGTCTTCTGATACCACGCCAGATACTAACGCCGCTCCACCCTTTTGTAAGTATTTCGATTATAAAGCAGTACAATAAATATAAGTTAACTAAAGAAACTGTCGTATTACTTACTTACTACACTTACTTAATCAGTTAATTACAGTAATAAAAAGTTCAGAGTTACACACAGTAGATATCAAAATAGCCGACAAAAATAATAAACCTACATAATTGCGTCCTGTCCCTAAAAATCAACTTATCATCTGAATAAACAAAATGATGGCCGCGCTGAAAAATACAGCATAACCTTTTCACCGGTAACGAGACCCGTGGGAAATTATAATTCTAAGGGAACAATACAACGCCGCGCTAAATAAATTGTTGTTAAAGCGAAGAAAGAAAGACAGAAAGATCCCGTAATTAGGCCGCCTGTTGTGCTAGTTACGTATCTAAGTTGCATTGTTTCAAGTTATCGCTTAACCCCTTGTGAGTTCCCAAACGTTGGACCCGACGGAAGCCCCAAAATAACATCGTGTACTCTACAACGTACATTTCTAGGGACTGATTATCTCGCTCATAATAATGCGGCCAGTTTTGGGATGGCGATTTGTGGGATCATATTATGAGCCTCTAGGGACTGGGTACAGTATTGTAACCTACCTACATATTACCGGATAAAATTCACCTGAGAAAAATATCGAGCAATCTGAAATAGGTTGATGTTATTTTAGATTTGTTTGGTTTGACAGTCGTACGCAAATACATGTACGAGCACTTCAATATGTACAAAATGTAAGGGTCGTACAGTGTCGTAAAATGGTAGATATTTATATAGTCCCGTACCTCGTGATTTGAATATAAATATTTAAAGAACTACTCTGTGCAAAATCAAACCAGTGAAAAAGACTTTGCATGTGCGGTAGTGACATCAAACGGACGTTTCACTGGGCAACTATCAGTTTCTAATGTATTTTAAATTAAATACAAGCGAGTGCCCCTACTTCCAGGAACATTTATAAAGGAAATCATAAATAATGTAATGAGAAATATTCGTATTTGTAATATGTAACAACCAAAGCAGAGAGCGCCTTTCAATTTAAAGATATTACCACTTATTGCTTCTCAAATAAAAGGAAATAGGTATAAAATATTCCTCCCTACTACGGAGGCCGTCGAAAGTATTATTATTTATTCATTTCATTGAACTGTGTACAAATATGAGTACTTACTTGTGTACTCTCGGTAATCGAAAGTAAAATATAGAACATGTAAAACTCGATTAAGGTGAATAAATTTTGTACACATTCAAATTTACATTTAATGGGTTTTCGAGAGGTGGAAACAAGGGCCTATATCCATCCAATTACTTACTGTACAGATCGATTTAAGACGAATGTTCGACAAATATTCAGCTGGGAATGTATACATGTGCATGCCAGTATACTTATCAAGTATTTGCAGCTTTGTTTTCCTCAAAATAGTAAACTTCAAAATGTGTTAACGAAAGACAAATCGTAACAACAAATTGTTAATGAAATCACCTAATTTTCAGGTCGTCGATGGACAGAAATGGAATTAGATGAAGAAGATGAAGTGTGTGTTGGTCGCAGTGATTCGACATCATCGTCGGGTCGGTCGGAGTGTGGGGACGAGTTCCGAGCCCGAGCCAGCACGGACTCACGCCTCCCGCCGAGGCCAGCGAGACCCAGACATCCCCTACCAACGAGACCATTCCCTGCTCCAGTCAGAAGAATGAGCGTCGCCATGAGAGGAAACAACGCTAGCACTTACTAAACAAGAACTGCTGTTATACGACCAAACCTTAATATAATATTACATGTATGTAAAGTACGAGTGAATGTTGTGTGTACACTTAATGTAATGTTAGACCCCTAACAATGTCAAACTGAAAGACACACTGACCTAGATACAATGTTAGATCAATCATCTCGTTCGTTTTACTAACGCGTTCATTACCTACATAATTGTAATAGGTAAGGAAACTAGTCTAATACAGTATTATGTTGCTAAAGATCTGTAAGGTAGGTAAGTTAAAAAGAAAATAAAATTATTATTTATTTTAGATTTATTTATCTTATTTTTTACTTAACATTTCACATAAAACTCAAATCAGTTATTGCATTCATGTGTAGGTACATATACATGTTACATTAGCAGATTAGTTTCAATTTGAAACCCGGTTAGGGCACGGCAGCATACATAATGACACAATAAGCATATAGACAGACACAACAAATGTGATTATTATAACAAAACTAACATAACATAACTTTAATTAATATCAATGTATCACCACTATTATGTTATTTTAATTATTGTAGTATCAGTATATACTAAGTAATAATATGGCATACGTTGCTTTGATCGTGGTCACAAGTAGACAGAAATGGAAAGTTACAAGCCAGAAGGACAAACAAACTTCTTAACGCTGAGCTATTTGATCAATCAAAATCATTATTCACATCATTCCTCCATACATTCATCATTCAGCGTTTTTGTACGTACATACGTCCTGTTCTTTTCTACCTTTATAAACTTACTTGATCACACTATTTCACCCTTTTCATTATGTGTAAAGTTTTAATATATGGATATTAAAACTTTTTAAATAAACTTTGCTTTACACTAGTTTTTTCTCCTAAATCGTAGGTGCGTTTACAAACATATGTATAATTTCCAAATGACACTCGACCCAAAAAAACAATTTGTTGATAACACAAAGATTTGCTACGTGCGGGAACTGAATCCGCTACCCGTTGCGCGGCAGCTGGTTGCTCAGCCACCACACCAAACGTGCAGTCAGATTTGATTCTACAACCCGTGCCACTTTCATTCTCATTCTTATTTTTACACATTTCTACAAAACGTCAATCTCTGAATAGAAATAAATTCGTGATCAACGCCAAAGATTAACTAAAAAATCCTGATCACCAACTCTATAACCTTTTAAATCACGTTTTCGTTATTATTAAAGTACTCATCCTTAAATAGAACCAGATTAGATCCGATAAACGCTCCTTTAATACCAACACAAGGATGCTTCAGTTTTGATGAAAAATGAACAGAAAATTAATAAAAACGACCAAATATTTTTTGTTCTTGTGTTTAATACATATTGTATTACGAAATATAATCCCGACAACTTTACATAATATGGGCAAACAAGTATGTGTGCGCCGTATTATATTAATAAACTTTGTGTAGCGGTCGTACTACGAACAAAGGAGATATTTCACAAAAGGGACGCCACTACGCCACGCTGACGTTCCAGTTTTTGTCATATTCATTTAAATTTAAATTAACTTCGGAAAAACCCTTTTACTATTTTATTTTTCTTAAAGTTTTTCGTATTTGCATTTTTAAGTTGACCTCAAAATTAATAAAAGGGTACCTTACCTGTGTTGGAAAAATATTTTTTCTTTCATTGTAACTTTATTTTAACGTAACGTAAAGAATTACGTTACACACAACAGTCATATACCATTCGCGCTATAATTTCATTTCGGAGTAGTCGGGCAGCAAGATTTAAAAAAATATAGGAAGAGTAGGTACCTCTCTAATATTTTCTTACCAATATGTTTTAGAACACGAATAGCAAATAGATTTTTATTTCTATAATCTGTATGTTGTCCATCTCAGCTTTTTAATCACTTCATATTGGTCAAACTTAAACAAAGTACCGTATAAATGCAATGTATAAGTATTGTGCAAATTGTTACTGCATTCATAACATTGACGAAATCAATTTAAATGTGCGTAAAAAATAGCTTTATTTGTAAAAAATAAACTGGCCACTAAATATTATTATACCACTATGGCATGTTATACATTAGTATCGATAAGATATGTACCTGATTATGTAAATGTCAGATGTTAAATGTTAAACATGATATGAAAATATTTAACACAGAATTCTTATATTTTATTTTTCCTTCTAATATTTTTTATCGGTTTTAGCTGTTCCACGCCAATACACAAGGGGGTTGCAGATAGAACCCTACATTCGATTTCAGGTCAACCGTATTTAAGTATCGAATAAAGCTTCGAAACCAAACGAACTTTAAATAATCTTTTGAAGCAAGCAAGCAAATAGATAAAATAAACGGTTCAAACATGGAAATATTTTTAACTTTATCTGCTATTTGATTCGATTTAACTAAAATGTAGGTCAACATTTGTGAGATAAGAACATTCAGAGATACTTATCCAGTTCGTCTTCTACGTTAACAATAATATAAAGCATACTCAACGGCTTGCTGAAAATGAACATTTGAATAGAGTAGGTATACTTAGATTTTTGTGTTATGTCTATCGTGACCCCCGGAAGGAACCGAACCGTGCAGCGGGAGTGATGACCCCTAGATATCCTTTGTTTGTTCAAACAAATGGTCACTGATTTGAGGTCACACATATGGGTCATATAAATTGATAAATAAATGAGCTATTAAATGGCAGGAATGTTTCCTAAAAGAATATTATGATAATTTAGTTGGTTATCAACATTTTTTTATTAATATGCTCCCTATATGTGAGCTTCAAAGACGTTTTATATGAAACAGCCCATTAACATAACAAAGGAATGTGATGTACGGAGGGTATTCAGTAAGTACCTCGTACCGTGAAATGCACGCGGATATAGAGCCGCCGAACCTACGGGAAAATTACTCATCTTAAGGTCAAAATGATACGGCGCGCGACTCGTGCATCCATTAGTTTTATCATATTACCTATCTAACACTATTTGATTTGTTTACATTTTCATGAAAGCAGAAGCTCTCCATGACCCCTGGTCTCTTCGAGACAAGATTAGAGCTCGTCGCTCGCTGCTGACGCGTCTTGCACGCCATTACGTTACCGGGACGTGTCCGTGCTAGATAAAGCTTAGACACGAAGCCATCGAATACCAAGTACTCTGACTTAGCTCGTGTGCACACTGACCGATGTTGCTTGCATTTCCAATGTTGGAACACCTACACCTGTAATTGAAATTTGTCGATACAAGCGTTCGCAGCTCTCTCGTGACTGGAAAGTTGAAACATAGGTAAGTAATACAGAAATAAAGTTACGTTACATCAGCTATTCCTTATCTTTATCTTACATTGGTATATGAAATCATCGATTTTTCTCGAATCTTATTTCCAGCTCAATCTTGGGATTGTGGGCCAATCAAACGGATCAAATACTCAATACGGTAATTTAAACAAATACATGCATTTGTGCAATATGCATTTGATTCTTACTTATAATGATAGGCACCACGAACAACAAATAACTCCCGCTAATAAATCAGCGACCTTCGCAGAACAAATGTATTGTCTTAACAATATAAATCATGTGCATGATATTATCAGATGATTAATTTGATCTATGGCCTGGAGATTACTACTATAGATCAAATTACTGAGACTAGACAATCACAATAACAATTAGATCGACAAGTTATTTATATGTAAATCATGTTCGAACATGAGTGACACCAGACCCAGAGGCCGTAAGGTTATTTATAATGATTATTAAATTGCCATATTTAGAATGTTTTGCATAGAAATAAGCGATAGTAGGTAGGCAACTACCTAAAACAATTAATCATGTTTTTTTATCATTTAGCAATGTTATGGAAACCACATAGTACACACAAGTATTGTTATTTAAATACTCAAATTATGGTATAAAATATAATATGTGACAGTCGATTGTGTATGGGTTCCCTTAACTAATATATTGCTCAGTAAAAACAGACTATGTCTCTGATGTGAGTTACTCATTACAATGTTTCTACGATTGCCTTTTTATGAATTTGTCTTTTAAGTAATTTTGGGTGGAGGTCGACCTTTCTATAATAACCAAACCTAAAATTCAAACGTTGCCAAAAGCCCTTTGTAAAATCCTTTCTTTTGCAATGGTCACAGCTGTATAACATTTATTCTAACGTGAATATAATAATGATGTATGAAAGCGACATGGGCTACCTTAAGCCGCGATGTTTGTTTAATGGCGCAGACGTGAGGGCCCGGCCTGACCGCAGGATATCGGCAGGGCCACTTGCCGTGGATTAGCGAAACCGGGTCGCGGCGGCACGCATCGCATGCGCATCCAGTAAACCAATTACGTTCGCTTTTCAAATACAGCTTAGCTTCGATACTAATCTTCTCTTGGGCTTAGCAATTTCCTAATTAGAACATGGCCAACACCGGTAATAGATATGCTGGTACACCGATTGTGCCATCGACTCTATATCTCAAATTTTAAGTTCCAATAGCTTCATAACGAGTTACCAAAACGCCTATGGCTTTCCGCAGCCTCTTTTTCAAATGTAATGATTTACAGATTTCTTCAGAAGCAGTATATTCCTACTTTACCAGGAAACTTCAGTTTGCTAATAAATGCTACTTACGTTACAAACTGTTCAGCAGGTGTATTCAAAGTACCACTATAGGTACCAACTTAATTACTCATTAATCAAATAACACCATAGCAAGGATATCTACCAATGTTTTCCTGGATACTTATTTACATAAGGAAACAATATTAATTAAGTACCTAACATGTATTTTGGGTAAATTGCGTGACGATAACAAAATATCATTGTTGAGCAATGTGGTTGTATTTTCCTGAAATTAACTAAATACGTTGTTCATATCCAAACATAAGTACTTAAATATATGAATCAAAGTTTCCGAATCGAAATGAGTCAACTGTTGAACACTGCAAATATTTATGTATTCAGTTATTTGACTTTTCTTACTACATTTACTTATTACATACATACATATATGTTACCTACATCATGGTTAGAGCGTAATCAGTGAATTATCTGCCTATTAGAAATTTATTACTAATCTTAGAAACCACGTTGAGTTATCCGGCGGAGTTTAATTTTATGATGTTTATGTAAGTGTTATGAAGGAATTTACTTAGGTAACTGGCATACTGCACTTTGTACTGCGATGGGCCCATGTGTAGTAACTCACCAGTCCCACGATCCACGACACAAGCCGGTCTATTTATATCACATTTAGCTTATGTTCTTAGCAAAATACTTTGTGATAA
>NC_064238.1:6458257-6602515 GCF_023101765.2 Spodoptera frugiperda | reverse complement strand
AACTGAATATACAAATTACTAAAACTGAAGAAAAGTTTACAATACCTTGGACTTTATATTTTTTTACAACGCTAGAATCAAATATTTGTATAATCCTCACATAATATCTATTGTATACTCGAAACACCTTATATACTACACAATAGAGTCTATTTCTCCGGTAAAAATTACGAAGAAAAACTTAAGAGAGAGTTTCAATAAAGCGTGGGACGAAGACACAATGTTATCGCAAGATACGTGGTTTATCTGCGAAATAAAACTTTTTGTGGTTCGAGGATACTTAGGATAATGTGCGCTATAAATTCGTTTTGAAGACTAAATTTTAAGGCCACACCAATGTTTTTTTTTACAAAGTAAAATCAATTACGAAAATAAGTATTTTTATTACGAAATGATCGGTTTTAAATATTAACTACAAGAAGGTACAATAAATGTTGCAAAACTGTATTCATGCAAAACGTGCTTTGACATTAGTGTCCGCACATCTGTCAGAGAAATTCGGTTATAAGGTCACACATATTACGTGCCTATACGTGCATCCAATTTCCGCTTTGCTGAATATGGAAATGCAATTTAATGATGACCCATCCGTGGTTCTAATGACACATAGCCAGCCAGCAGACTACATATTAATGAAACGTAGACTTAACTTTACTTTAACATAGTGATAACAAACTACTAACTACAAAATAAATTGTTTATTTTATAACTATAGACGTATACATGTAAATACGATTCAGTATAATATTATCTAACATTCGTTAATTTAATCCTCGAGGGATAGACACAAGATGTAAACTGCAAAGCGCGGACTGGAGTACACCTAATTTGAAATTATACTTAGATTATTTTTACCACAGATATTCATGTTGTCTATACCTAACTATAGGTAAAATAGCTAAATATTTCTAGCGATGAACTACCTCACTTAATAATAACTTACAAACAATATGTTGAAGCACCCCGACCGAGCGCCCCAACTTTCAATATCACCCAATCGGTGGAAATGACGAAGCTTTGTGGTGTATTTACATAAGTGCCTACTTACTTAGTTACTTACTCAACGGCCGTGTACAGTAATTTAACTTTGCAATCCCAACCAATTTATACGTAAGTCTGTTCCTGACATGTTCGATTTATTGTGGGGTGAGAGTACACGATTATCCGAGTTCGGTCCTTCAAGACTTAGCCTTTCAGACCAATTTTGTGTATTGTGTAATCGATTGGAAAATATGCACGAATTTAAAATAACACGTGGAAGATATATGGTGCCTAGATGCTAAGAATGAGAGGTGAAGTATACGCACGAACATTTTATGTAGTGTAAAACTTTTACATGGAGTAAGTATCCTTTATTCATTCATATAGAGGGTACATACATACAGAGGGTTTTACAGTAAAACCCTCTGCCACTCATAATCTAGAGAAGACAAAACTTCGTGTAAACCCCTGTTGAGTAAAGAGCATAATAAACAAACAAACATCTATGCTTTCAAAGAGTTTATTAAGATCTTTCATTATAACCGGAAAATACTTATAACATTTTGCGTCTAATGGAAATTTTTGTTGAAGTTTAATCAAGTTTCAGAAGTTCTTAATTAAGTTTAAATATTTAGAAAATTTATCAACCCCCGTCTTATATTCATTAACAAGCACCGATAAATCGGAAGGTTTAAGTAAACAAGTTCATATTTCTTTTTATAAACTGCCTTTGTGGGGACGATGTTGTACTTTAAGGACAGTTTTATCGATTTTTTTAACCGTGGAAAATAATGTAAACATACCTACTAGATTTGCAATTTAAGCAAAGGTTATCAAGGAATAAAAGTAGATGTGCTGTAGATAGCTAGAGGTATTGTTCTTACATGAGTTATACTTGTACAATCTGTACACGTTTCAGTACTATGTGAAAAATTGGTGTTTTCAGTGTTAACTATATATAGGTACATAAGTACATAAGTGGCATGAAAGGCTGTCGGTATGTCGAGTCAACATGTTCAGATTTTTATTACAGTTATTTTCAAAGAAGAAAATTGAAAGCTCGAATGTCAACAGGTATAAAACGGTCGCGTGAACCGGTAAATGTGTATTTATTTTTACTGGAAAATGATTTGCTATTTCCTACGACATGGTTGCTGTAAAGTTTTATTTATATCGTTCGCCTCATTCGTAGGTGTTAGTTAAACCGTCGGTTACAACGGAATATCTAGTTTTATATCATCTATAAATTATATTGCACTTGCTTAACCTAAGCACTAATATATGACGATAATTTCAATACATTTTTTTCTTAATAGTTTACGAAAGGTTAGAGCGAATTACTTATGCAAAACAACGACAAAATATTAATGAACATAAATATAGTACCTACTTAATATAAAGCTAATTAAATATATGGTATAATTAAGCTTGTTTTCTATCTACTAGCTAATGTGCCTCGGGCCTAAGCATGTTGATGTGGCAGATAGTGCGGCTATAAAGTTATCGTTAAATATGTATCCATTTCAAGCATCCGTTTAAGTATTTATAGATGTTCCGTGATAAACGAGCATGCAACCAGACCCACTTTTATTACTTCCAATCTAAAATTATTTCCAGACCTGAACACTGTTTCTGGATTCTGATCGAATTGTAGTGTCTGGAATGATCTGGCACTTATCCAGTTACAAGTAAACTGATTTTACAGAGGCTAGGGGTCACATAAATACATATAAGAAGCACTACGTATTGCTTATTTTGTTATGTCAGACTTATCGAACTTAAGTAAGTACGTAGTGGACTTTATGAAGGTCAATGACATAATTTTGTTGGGATTAGATTGGTGCTAATCACAGGTGCTAACGCTACTACTTTCCACGGCCATATTCTGCTCACTAATAGCAGACCTCGAAGGACTACTTAAATCATATGACATCGTTATTGAACACGAAATATAAAAATCTCTTGGCTTCCAGTGAAACACATTATTCAAGGACTAAAAAACTTATGACATTCCTAATAATTTATTTGTTACGTAGGTATGGGGTGTATTCCGTGATGCGCGACGATTCTGGCGCGTGAGCAGTAAATGGTCGAAGAGAGACGGCGACAGACACCCTGCAGCACTGGGGCGGCCTCTGGCACGAGCGTCTTCTGATACCACGCCAGATACTAACGCCGCTCCACCCTTTTGTAAGTATTTCGATTATAAAGCAGTACAATAAATATAAGTTAACTAAAGAAACTGTCGTATTACTTACTTACTACACTTACTTAATCAGTTAATTACAGTAATAAAAAGTTCAGAGTTACACACAGTAGATATCAAAATAGCCGACAAAAATAATAACCCTACATAATTGCGTCCTGTCCCTAAAAATCAACTTATCATCTGTATAAACAAAATGATGGCCGCGCTGAAAAATACAGCATAACCTTTTCACCGGTAACGAGACCCGTGGGAAATTATAATTCTAAGGGAACAATACAACGCCGCGCTAAATAAATTGTTGTTAAAGCGAAGAAAGAAAGACAGAAAGATCCCGTAATTAGGCCGCCTGTTGTGCTAGTTACGTATCTAAGTTGCATTGTTTCAAGTTATCGCTTAACCCCTTGTGAGTTCCCAAACGTTGGACCCGACGGAAGCCCCAAAATAACATCGTGTACTCTACAACGTACATTTCTAGGGACTGATTATCTCGCTCATAATAATGCGGCCAGTTTTGGGATGGCGATTTGCGGGATCATATTATGAGCCTCTAGGGACTGGGTACAGTATTGTACCTACCTATTACCGGATAAAATTCACCTGAGAAAAATATCGAGCAATCTGAAATAGGTTGATGTTATTTTAGATTTGTTTGGTTTGACAGTCGTACGCAAATACATGTACGAGCACTTCAATATGTACAAAATGTAAGGGTCGTACAGTGTCGTAAAATGGTAGATATTTATATAGTCCCGTACCTCGTGATTTGAATATAAATATTTAAAGAACTACTCTGTGCAAAATCAAACCAGTGAAAAAGACTTTGCATGTGCGGTAGTGACATCAAACGGACGTTTCACTGGGCAACTATCAGTTTCTAATGTATTTTAAATTAAATACAAGCGAGTGCCCCTACTTCCAGGAACATTTATAAAGGAAATCATAAATAATGTAATGAGAAATATTCGTATTTGTAATATGTAACAACCAAAGCAGAGAGCGCCTTTCAATTTAAAGATATTACCACTTATTGCTTCTCAAATAAAAGGAAATAGGTATAAAATATTCCTCCCTACTACGGAGGCCGTCGAAAGTATTATTATTTATTCATTTCATTGAACTGTGTACAAATATGAGTACTTACTTGTGTACTCTCGGTAATCGAAAGTAAAATATAGAACATGTAAAACTCGATTAAGGTGAATAAATTTTGTACACATTCAAATTTACATTTAATGGGTTTTCGAGAGGTGGAAACAAGGGCCTATATCCATCCAATTACTTACTGTACAGATCGATTTAAGACGAATGTTCGACAAATATTCACCTGGGAATGTATACATGTGCATGCCAGTATACTTATCAAGTATTTACACTTTGTTTTCCTCAAAAGAATAAACTTCAAAATGTGTTAACGAAAGACAAATTGTAGCAGCAAATTGTTAATCAAATCACCTAATTTTCAGGTCGTCGATGGACAGAAATGGAACTAGATGAAGAAGATGAAGTGTGTGTAGGCCGGAGTGATTCGACATCGTCGTCTGGTCGGTCGGAGTGTGGGGACGAGTTCCGAGCCCGAGCCAGCACGGACTCTCGCCTCCCGCCGAGGCCAGCGAGACCCAGACATCCCTTGCCAACGAGACCATTCCCTGCTCCAGTCAGAAGAATGAGCGTCGCCATGAGAGGAAACAACGCTAGCACTTACTAAACAAGAACTGCTGTTATACGACCAAACCTTAATATAATATTACATGTATGTAAAGTACGAGTGAATGTTGTGTGTACACTTAATGTAATGTTAGACCCCTAACAATGTCAAACTGAAAGACACACTGACCTAGATACAATGTTAGATCAATCATCTCGTTCGTTTTACTAACGCGTTCATTACCTACATAATTGTAATAGGTAAGGAAACTAGTCTAATACAGTATTATGTTGCTAAAGATCTGTAAGGTAGATAAGTTTATAAGAAAATTAAATTATTATTTACTTTAGATTTATTTATCTTATTTTTTACTTAACATTTCATATAAAACTCAAAACTTAAATAATTTATTGCATTCATGTGTAGATACATAGATGTTACATTAGCAGATTAGTTTCAATTTAAAACCCGGTTAGGGCAGAGCAGCATACATAATGACACAATAAGCAAATAGACAGACACAACAAATGTGATTATTATAACAAAACTAACATAACATAACTTTAATTAATATCAATGTATCACCACTATTATATGTTACTTTAATTATTGTAGTATCAATTTATACTAAGTAATAATATGGCATAGGTACGTCGCTTTGATCGTGGTCACAAGTAGACAGAAATGGAAAGTTACAAGCCAGAAGGACAAACAAACTTCTTAACGCTGAGCTATTTGATCAATCAAAATCATTTTTCACATCATTCCTCCATACATCTATTCAACGTTTTTGTACATACGTCCTGTTCTTTTCTACCTTTATAAACTTACTTCATCACACTATGTTCACCCTTTTCATTATGTGTCCATATATTAAAACTTTTTAAATAAACTTTGCTCTACACTAGTTTTTTCTCCTAAATCGTGGGTGCGTTTACAAACATATAATTTCCAAATGACACTCGACCCAAAAAAACAATTTGTTGATCACACAAAGAGTTGCTACGTACGGGAATCGAACCCGCTACCCGTCGCGCGGCACCCGGTTGCCCAGGCACTGCTCCAACAGTGCAGTCAGTTTTGACTCTACAACCTTCCAACCTCTAACAGCCTTATTCTTATTTTTACACATTTCTACAAAACGTCAATCTCTGAATAGAAATAAATTCGTGATCAACGCCAAAGATTAACTAAAAAATCCTGATCACCAACTCTATAACCTTTTAAATCACGTTTTCGTTATTATTAAAGTACTCATCTTTAAATAGAACCAGATTAGATCATTAGATGCGATAAACGCTCCTTTAATACCAACACAAGGATGCTTCAGTTTTGATGAAAAATAAACAGAAAATTAATAAAAACGACCAAATATTTTTTGTTCTTGTGTTTAATACATATTGTAATACGAAATTTAATCCTGACAACTTTACATAATATGAGCAAACAAGTATGTGTGCGCCGAATTATATTAATAAACTTTGTGTAGCGGTGGTACTACGAACAAAGGAGATATTTCACAAAAGGGATGCTAGTACGCCACGCTGCCGTTCCAGTTTTTGTCATGTTCATTTAAATTAACTTCGGAAAAACCCTTTTACTATTTTATTTTTCTTAAAGTTTTTCGTATTTGCATTTTTAAGTTGACCTCAAAATGAAAAATGGGTACCTTACCTGTGTTGGGAAAATATTTTTTGTTTTATTGTAACTTTATTTTAACGTAACGTAAAGAATTACGTTACATAGGTACAAGTCATATACCATTCGTCCTATAATTTCATTCCTGAGTAGTCGGGCAGCAAGATTTAAAAAATATAGGAAGAGTAGGTACCTCTCTAATATTTTCTTACCAATATGTTTTAGAACACGAATAGCAAATAGATTTTATTTCTACAATTTGTTGTGATTATATGTTGCCCATCCTGGCTTTTTAATCACTTCATATTGGCCAAACTTAAACAAAGTACCGTATAAATACAATGTAAGTATTGTGCATTGCTATTGAATTCATAACATTGACGAAATCAATTTAAATGTGCGTAAAAAATAGATTTATTTGTGAAAAAATAAACTGGCCACTAAATATTATTATACCACTATGGCATGTTATACATTAGTATCGATAAGATATGTACCTGATTATGTAAATGTCAGATGTTAAATGTTAAACATGATATGAAAATATTTAACACAGAATTCTTATATTTTATTTTTCCTTCTAACATTTTTTATCAGTTTCAGCTGTTCCACGCCAATACACAAGGGGGTTGCAGATAGAACCCCACATTTGATTTCAGGTCAACCGTATTTAAGTATCGAATAAAGCTTCGAAACCAAACGAACTTTAAATAATCTTTTGAAGCAAGTAAGCAAATAGATAAAATAAACGGTTCAAACATGGAAATATTTTTAACTTTATCTGCTATTTGATTCGATTTAACTAAAATGTAGGTCAACATTTGTGAGATAAGAACATTCAGAGATACTTATCCAGTTCGTCTTCTACGTTAACAATAATATAAAGCATACTCAACGGCTTGCTGAAAATGAACATTTGAATAGAGTAGGTATACTTAGATTTTTGTGTTATGTCTATCGTGACCCCCGGAAGGAACCGAACCGTGCAGCGGGAGTGATGACCCCTAGATATCCTTTGTTTGTTCAAACAAATGGTCACTGATTTGAGGTCACACATATGGGTCATATAAATTGATAAATAAATGAGCTATTAAATGGCAGGAATGTTTCCTAAAAGAATATTATGATAATTTAGTTGGTTATCAACATTTTTTTATTAATATGCTCCCTATATGTGAGCTTCAAAGACGTTTTATATGAAACAGCCCATTAACATAACAAAGGAATGTGATGTACGGAGGGTATTCAGTAAGTACCTCGTACCGTGAAATGCACGCGGATATAGAGCCGCCGAACCTACGGGAAAATTACTCATCTTAAGGTCAAAATGATACGGCGCGCGACTCGTGCATCCATTAGTTTTATCATATTACCTATCTAACACTATTTGATTTGTTTACATTTTCATGAAAGCAGAAGCTCTCCATGACCCCTGGTCTCTTCGAGACAAGATTAGAGCTCGTCGCTCGCTGCTGACGCGTCTTGCACGCCATTACGTTACCGGGACGTGTCCGTGCTAGATAAAGCTTAGACACGAAGCTATCGAATACCAAGTACTCTGACTTAACTTGTGTGCACACTGGCCGATGTTGCTTGCTTTTCCAATGTTGGAACACCTACACCTGTAATTGAAATTTGTCGATACAAGCGTTCGCAGCTCTCTCGTGACTGGAAAGTTGAAACATAGATAAGTAATACAGAAATAAAGTTACGTTACATCAGCTATTCCTTATCTTTATCTTACATTGATATACGAAATCATCGATTTTTCTCGAATCTTATTTCCAGCTCAATCTTGGGATTGTTAGCCAATCAAACGAATCAAATACTCAATACGGTAATTTAAACAAATGCATGCATTTGTGCAATATGCATTTGATTCTTACTTATAATGATAGGCACCACGAACAACAAATAACTCCCGCTAATAAATCAGCGACCTTCGCAGAACAAATGTATTGTCTTAACAATATAAATCATGTGCATGATATTATCAGATGATTAATTTGATCTATGGCCTGGAGATTACTACTATAGATCAAATTACTGAGACTAGACAATCACAATAACAATTAGATCGACAAGTTATTTATATGTAAATCATGTTCGAACATGAGTGACACCAGACCCAGAGGCCGTAAGGTTATTTATAATGATTATTAAATTGCCATATTTAGAATGTTTTGCATAGAAATAAGCGATAGTAGGTAGGCAACTACCTAAAACAATTAATCTTGTTTTTTATCATTTAGCAATGTTATGGAAGCCTCATAGTACACACAAGTATTGTTATTTAAATACTCAAATTATGGTGTAAAATATGGGTATGTGACAGTCGATTGTGTATGGGTTCCCTTAACTAATACATTGCTCAGTAAAAACAGACGTTATGTCTCTGACATGACATGATGACTTTCACACTCATTACAATATTTCTACGATTGCCTTTTTATGAATTACTCTTTTAAGTAATGTTGGGTAGAGACCTTTCTATAATAACCTAACCTAAAATTCAAACGTTGCCGAAAGCCCTTTGTAAAATCCTTTCTTTTGCAATGGTCACAGCTGTATAACATTTATTCTAACGTGAATATAATAATGATGTATGAAAGCGACATGGGCTACCTTAAGCCGCGATGTTTGTTTAATGGCGCAGACGTGAGGGCCCGGCCTGACCGCAGGATATCGGCAGGGCCACTTGCCGTGGATTAGCGAAACCGGGTCGCGGCGGCACGCATCGCATGCGCATCCAGTAAACCAATTACGTTCACTTTTCAAATACAGCTTAGCTTAGATTCTAATCTTCTCTTGGGCTTAGCAATTTCCTAATTAGAACATGGTCGCCAATACCGGTAATCGATATGCTGACACACCGATTGTGCCTTCGACTCTATATATATCACAAATTTTAAGTTCCAATAGCTTCATAACGAGTTACCAAAACGCCTATGGCTTTCCGCAGCCTCTTTTTCTAATGTAAAGATTTACGGATTTCTTCAGAAGCAGTATATTCCTACTTTACCAGGAAACTTCAGTTTGCTAATAAATGCCACATTCGTTGCAAACTGTTCAGCAGGTGATTCAAACTAGGGTACCAGCAAGGATATCTACCAATGTTTTCCCTGATACTTATTTACATAAGGAAACAATAATAATATAGGTACTACTATGTATTTTGGGTAAACTGCGTGACGATAATAAAATATCATTGTTGAGCAATGTGGTTGTATTTTCCTGAAATTAACTAAATACGTTGTTCATATCCAAACATAAGTACTTAAATATATGAATCAAAGTTTCCGAATCGAAATGAGTCAACTGTTGAACACTGCAAATATTTATGTATTCAGTTATTTGACTTTTCTTACTACATTTACTTATTACATACATACATATATGTTACCTACATCATGGTTAGAGCGTAATCAGTGAATTATCTGCCTATTAGAAATTTATTACTAATCTTAGAAACCACGTTGAGTTATCCGGCGGAGTTTAATTTTATGATGTTTATGTAAGTGTTATGAAGGAATTTACTTAGGTAACTGGCATACTGCACTTTGTACTGCGATGGGCCCATGTGTAGTAACTCACCAGTCCCACGATCCACGACACAAGCCGGTCTATTTATATCACATTTAGCTTATGTTCTTAGCAAAATACTTTGTGATAAGGAAATGTGAATAAAAGTTATTAAAAAAATATTGAAGTAGTTCTTCTTGGCATACATTCTGTTTTTAATATAGTTTTTATGAAATACCTTCAAAGGATGAAACACATGATTCGTTTGTCTTCTTTGTTCTTGATTAAATTATGGTATCATGGATCGGTTATTGAGTTTTTCTAAAAATCTAGAAACGGTGAGTAACTCCTTGGTAAAATACTCGTGATTTTAATCCTGTCGTAAAGGGAGCAAAGGTCAGGCATCATTAGACAGAGATTAAATTGAAAAAGGGATAACCCTTTCCCTACAGGAGTACGTTCGATGACAATTTTAGGTTAAAATTTTATTGATCGACTTGTGTCATGTGAGTTGGCTTAACAAATTATGAAACAGTTTTAGATCCAAATCACAAATTGTTAATAACACCAAAATAAAATGTATGGAGTAATTTCTTCCAGGTCTGTCTGTGGTTACCTACCATAAATAACCGAATAAACCACAACCATCTGTAATAAGTAAAAACATTAATTAAGCATACTGAACACAATAACTATAAAAAGAATTACACTGAATTCCAGTGACTAAGCTAAACGTTATAAGCAGTTAGGTGCCTACATAAAATGATAGAAAATAGAACATCATAAATAGGTATTACGATTCTTAGGAACGTGTATGGGTCACGTTGACATCTGACTGATGAATATTTTATTGCTCCTTGCTGCCCACGACCGACGCAAGTGCACTGGGACACTCCACTTACGAAGTTACGAGTAGTAAACATGTACCTGGGTACTATGTTTAACTGAATACAACGCATGAACGTAAACATCTCTTCCATCCACGAAAGTATTATTTCACGTGTGTGTTTAGCCTAAACATGCACTCGTTTGACGTTTGTGAGCCAGTCATAACATCGTCATCCTAATAACGTGTCATTCAGTCAGTATTGACGTCTAGACTGTACACAGTCTGGAGGTGAACAAACTTTGTAATAAAAATAACACTGCTCCATTTGGCCACCTTCATAATATTTTTCCTCATCTTATTATAAGGGAACAATACTCGTAAAGTACATATTACTGTAGTTACATGATACTGATATTTTTCACAAACATTGAGTCACGGTGAAGGAAAACATTGCAATCACTTAATGGTCTCACAATACGTGACATGTACCTTATTGTCAAGTCAAAGTTTTAAATAGATCCACGGTAAACAAGCGTGACAATTTGCAGGAAAAGTGGGTACCTATTCCTTCATATTGGAAGGAAATACGTTTAGGTACCTCTAAAAGGAATAATTAAGTTGTTATGTCTTCCTCATTGAAGAATTGTTGATCAAAATAAGGATTACTAAACCCTGGATGCCGTATGAACATTATGGAGCTGTTTGAATTTCTAAAATTCACAGTTTCTGCACACGCCATAATATGTCATGGGACAACACCTACCACAAGTGAAAGATAGTCGAGGAAAAGTTAGAAGCCATTAAATTTTGAGAAGTAAATAAATTTTTAAATACATTATTGCATCCATTTACAGGTAAAAAAATTAATGTCCTTAGTAGATAGATAATAATAATTAGATATATTCATATGAAAAGAAAATAAACACAGTACCATATTCGAGCCCGAAGAAGTAATAATAAACTTCCTTTCATTACATGCGACTAATTAGACATAATGCTTATCCTTGTCGAAAAATAGGCATGATAGCAATAGGTTTAACGTTCTATTATAACAAAATAATAGCTAAACAAGTAGATAGGTATACATGAGGCTAATAATAAAACATAAAATCTGACATTCTATCTTAGGTTGACACGTGTGGTTTATCAACCGAGCCAAAGTTTATGTTGCGGTCATTGTAATCTACTATCACAAAAATATGAGAACTTAGGAAATCTTAATCTTAGTTCAGACCACGGCACTATCTCTACATACATTCCACACTATTTTTTTCGGTCAGTAATCAAGTATGTGTTTCTATTTTTAAATTAATTTTGCCGTTGAAAATCTGACAGTGTAAGAAAGATGGCGCGTATAATATCTGACGTTTATGATGCGGTTTATCTCTTCTAAAATTATCTTTACAACCACTTCGTCTGTACGGAACTAATCATGTAAGTAACATTTTGAGAACTAATAAGTAATTCTACCTTTTACGATTTATTCTCTAGCGAAGACAATGGAATATTACTCACGTAAGAGGTTTGTATGTAAATAAAATGTTATTACTGAACAAAACAATCTCGATGGGAAAGTAGGAATAACTATTCTATTATTATATAATATCTTCCTATTGAAATCTTGCAGCTGGCAAGATTATACCTAAATGAATGTAGTCATAACTGCTGAATTATGTCATTTTTATTAATTAAATATACTTTTAACTCAGGTCGCTGTTTTCTTAACTTATTGTAATGATGACTACCTACATCTTCGAGTTGGCGCATGTTTGTGGTAGCTGTTATTCAGGCGCTTTGCTCGCTCACCATATCTCTCATTATACCACTTGTTACATCACTAATTAGTAACATTATTTTATGTTACCCCAACACTAATGTCTAAGGTCAACGACACTGTCATTCTTGTGTGTGTGGAGTGCAGTCGCATCTCCTTATCTAATAAATATAAAAGTTGTGAAATATAAAATAAAATACCAATCATACGATATACAGTTGTTTAATTTAAAGAACAACAACAATACAAAACTGTCGTATCCGTATTGGGTTACCCTATATTCTGTTTCTATAAACCATTAATCCCGCAAGATACATTTTGTGGCAAGTGTTGCCAGTACATAAAGTTATCAGTTCTCGTATACATAAAACCAATTTTCTGACTCTACATGCCCGTCATTACAATAAGAATTATTTTAACTTAAAAAAATAACTTTACACTTAAGTTACAACAAAACTCCACAGTCGTAGCTCGTAGCCTGTAGTTCGTAGTTCGTCGTAGAGTTTTCCCGTTATTAATCTCCTAGGTAAGCAATCACCGCACGGAAAGAGTTTCAACATATTCTTCAAGCTTGCAAAGTATTATTAACAACTATATTGTGGTATAGTAAAATCAAGTGATGCAATTCCGGTGGGGCGGTGCAGCAGTGGTGAACGTATAAGCAGAGACACGATGGAGAAGAGGTGATGGCGCGACGGTGACATCGTTTACACGAGCCCAATTTACGGCGAAATACAATTCCTAACCCGTAGTTCGTAGCGTAAGGCTCGTAACGGACTGCGCATACTAGCCATTGCTCGTAGTCCTAAGCTCGTAGCGCGTAGTGCATAGCTCGTAGTTCGTAGCGCGTAGCGACGTTTGCTCCAATTAATCTCGTAGGGCCGTCGTAGCGCATAATTCGTAGCGCATAGTTTGAACCTCATAGTTCGTAACTCGCAGTACATAGTTCGTAGTCCGTAGTGCGTAGCGGCGTTTGCCTCTATTAATCTTGTAGAATAGTACCTCGTAGCGCGTATTGATGATACTTTGTGAAATGTAAAAAAAAAATTTTACAACAATAGGTGATAGTAATTCATTTTGATGCTATTGTGATGATGTTGTTCAATTATGTTTTGATAGATTTTTGTTTTTGAGTATCTTGTATTGATTTTGTAAAATGACTATTGGTACTCACGATATAAAATCCGTGGCTGACTTAGTAATTTAGGTGGCAGTGTATAAATGAGAAGGACAAGTTTTTTTAAAATTGTTGAGCTTACATAATTCTTTCTGTAAAATATTTAGTTGGCATTGTAAAGAAGGCCAATTAATTTATTACCTTATTAAATACGCCTTAGTTATGTAATTAAAGGTTTAAACATGTGGCGAACAAAATCTTTTGTTGCTAGGTTTATTATTTCCCCTTTACAAATATAAATACAAACCTACAAAACATCTAAGTAATATTCCTATTCGTAGATACTTTGTTTATAACACGCATTCGGGGAAATTTTTCGGAGGCGAATACGAACGATATTATTCAATAAGTTACTGGGAAAGGTGAAAGTTCGTAGAGTGTAGCGAAGGTAGCAATATGTAGTAGTAACAGGTGCCGGTAACAGGGTCTACCCACACATCACACTTGCAATAGCGCGAACATCATATTTTCTAACCATGGGCAAATAATGTAGCGCATTGTAAGTCGATCAATATACTGACACTATAGGTATTAAGGTATTTTACAATCAGAATAGAGTTAATAGAAAAACAACTGATAGTTGTTTTCTAAACGGCCTATTTTTAGAACTTTTGCAGCGGGTAAAAACCAACTTAAATAACCACAGCAATTATTTTTCCTGTAAAGGATTTTACACAAGGATTATGAATGATAGTTTTCCTCTAAATATTAAATTTACTACTGAGGTCATCATTGTAATGTATCCTCGCCTTTTCCTAATGGATTTTCAAGAGTTTGATTACTCTTACCAGATTGACCCAGAGGTCGTATGTCGTCAACTGACCTCCACGGCAATGTTAAAACAGTTTCGAATTTCCGACTGTCCGTGACCAGTAATGGATAGTTGAAAACCAGGATCATTGGCCTGACGGTGATGCTAGACAGACACGTTGTCACGCACGCACACAGGGTCATTCATCAACTCAGTCGTTTATATTGTAAAAATATGGTCGTTGACGTTTTTGTAAGAACTTTTCCATGGTTGATGATGAGATTTTGTACTTTTCTTGTTTGATTCGGTTATAAAGACTTGTGACCTAAGACTCTAAGATCTTTACTAACCTTAAACACAACTTTAAGAGGTAGGGAGGGTATTGAAAAGATGTACAACCTACAAGTGAAGTCACAGGGTATTATCTAGCAGCTATTAATATCACTTAGTAGCACATAATGAGACGATATTTATTAGCTGGAACCGAACACGATCTGGCCTTGTCATGTCCTAGATTGCGACGATCAATCAAATACATTTTAGTAAAGATATTGAACACTACTGCTGTTCTATAAATAATTACAGTCGGCCCAAATTTTGTACGACGTAATTAGGGCAATACGATAAAAGTACGATGTCGCTCTGAAGGTTCAAGTTAACGCTGACGAGATGTATCATCATCATGTAGCAATCGCGAGACCCTACTGGAACCCCTTTATAGCTGCCGATCATCATTCAATTATATGTTTTTTGTTATATGCTTTAAATACTTGTATGGCATGCACAGTTATCAACAAGCAATAGACTAATTTATAAATACCTAAGATAACTTCTTCACACGTTTATAAATAGCTTAATGACAAGATGTCGAACAGATTCCCAAACAGGCAGACAGGCGCGAGGCGCCATCGTGACAGCTCTCAAGTGTGTCTTCACTAATTAAATTGTGGAACAGACAGGAATGATAACGAACAGATTATATTTACGTAAACAACATTAGCATAGTTATCAGATTTTCCGCCTACAATATTAATATCTACACACGAAATATGGTATGTTCCTGAATAAATTTGTAAGACACTCGTCTGAGATTCAACAGCCTTTCAAATGGATTATGATTATTTTCTCCTCATAAATAGATATACACAGTTTATCATCGATTTTTTAGTTGCCTAGGTGTAAATTTTTTCATCTTTAGTACACCTGACCTTAACTTCCTTCTGAGTAATATTTTTCGTCACTTTAAAGGTACTGCGTATCCACAAAAACACACCAAAGTTTACCTGTGAAACAACTATTTAGGTAGGTCTGAAAAGGGGAATTAGGTACGTACAGCGTACAGAAGATGATATTGACCCTTTTATCAAGTTTAGAAACCAGATTAATCTCGGCTCGACACAAACACTTATTTACCATGTTTATTCATACTTAATTAATGATTTGTTAACAAAATAAATTAACACTTGACAATAGCTCAGATTGGCATTCCATCATTTGTGACACGAGGCGCAACATAATTTCACTGCAATTAATTCTCATTAGCACATATAGTGCAGTCTGGCTGTCAATAATTGTCACCTTGTTTGTAAATAGCCCCGCTATATTGAGCGCGGCACATTACTGGAAAGAATCCGATATAATTATAATAAGTACTAAGTAATGTGCTAGAAGTCAGTGACTTGTTATAGTAGTCGCGCGTAGTAAACTCGGCTGTCAATGAACCTCCGCATTGGCAGGATATTCCACTATTTACCCACACTGCACACACCCTTGAATCACACTCTTGTTTACTAATAACCGCTTTTAATCAATACGTTTCAATGATTGTACCTTTTATAGATAAGCTGGTGACATTGGCAGTAGACTCGGCCTTTCATGACGTTAAACTAATGACATATAATTTATGGAGACGTAAAAAGACAGTTTTTTATCATATTCGGTAGTATCTAAGTTGTTAAGCTGTTTCCTGTCTTTGACTATTAACAGATTGAGGGTAACAAAAAAGTCTCTTACGATTTTCTCAGTACAGTCAAAACGTAAACATTTTTGGTTTTTAATACTCCATAGTAACATATTTCTTAGAACTCGAAACCTAAGATTTCAGGCTCTGGTCCTGTGTAGCTGGTTTTTTATTAATCTGTGCCTTGCCTTTACCTATTCCCTTCTATCAAGCTACACAACAGTTAGTTTTTTACAGGTTTCTAACTGTCAAAATTTCCCTTTATAATAGATAAATGAGTATTGCTTTCTAAACAACAATTACAGTATATATGTATACCGTATAGCTCAGCCTATATTTGCCTAGTTATTAAATATTGCTGCCATTTCTGCTACCCACTTAAATCTATTCGTCTATTGACATAGAAAACTTGTTTATTAACATCCAGTTTTCGCGAACAGTTACCTAAGTTCCTACTAATTTACGACTTAATTCTTGACAACGAATTTATGTGTTTGTGGAAGTCTTTTGGTGGTTTAGGTGGTTGGTCGCAGATAGCACATAAATGGTTGCTATGGATTTTATTACTACGGCCAGAACTGCGTAACAGATTCTCAAGTTGCTTTTAAACCCTAGGATTAATATCGATTTTTGACATTTAGCTGTACAATGATCTTGAATTAAAATCGGTAATAAATTTTCTCCCGTTATAATTGCAGGTGCCTTCTCCCTAATTAAAATACTTACGTGTGATCAGAATTTAAGAAAATATTCTGTAATCGTATATCTGAGTTAGTAAATATTGTAGTTGTCAAGTGAACCCGTAACCCATGAATCAATAACAATGATTGTATGCGTCACCTCGTGAAAGACTGTCCATGCAAAACATTAGAAAGATACACCGGGTACAAACTCCATTTGTAAGTAAAGGTCACAGGCGTATCCTCATCATCATCAGATAACACAGCTAGTCTCCGCCGGTATTTCACTAATTCCTTTAGGTAATAATGATGAGTATGATAACCATTTCACTATTTCGTCAGGATATTTTATTGGTCTTTCGTTTTTTAACCTTTTGACCGCCAGAGCATAAACGCTTCGCCGTGCCCTCCACGCCGAGACACAAATTCAACGAAATAACCTTGAAAATATTAGGGATTCCAAAATGTTATCGATAAACCAAAGTGAGTAATAATTTTCGTCTGAATTTTTTTGAATAAACTGCTTATAACATAAAAAGAATATTTATTTAACCTAATCTCCCACTGTAATAAACTTAAGACCACATTAATAGCAACTATCAATGAAATATCAACCTTTTGAGACACAAAAATACATATAAAATTGCAGCAAGTTACAGCACTATTATCTATCAGTTACGCGCCATTGGCATGTATACATGCCAATGGCGCGGGCAACTATCCATTTTTTTTAATCTCTCGTTTATGATTAGGGATGTAGTTAGCTGAATAATGTAACTTATCGAGTTCATTTATGTATTAGGTAATCCAATTTGAAAACTGCTAAATAGGTATCTATAATATCTATATAGGTATATAAAAAATCTGTAGATTTTAGTGATATTATTTATACACTTTCATATTCTTAAAATAGTTGCCTTGTATTTGTAAAATGTCACATGAAACTTAAAAATATAAAAAATCAACAATCGTATTTATTTATTATGCTCATTAACAGCCTTGTAATTGAAAAAGGTTACGTGAAACTTAAAAATATATAAAAATCAACAATTATACCTATAAAACATTATGCTCACTAACAGTCTTGGAATTGTAAAATTTAAAACTAAATTGTATATTATCTATAATTATTATCAATAACAAAAATTTCTGATGTTGATAGTAACCTACAAAAATATTTTATAATTATCTAGAATGCGCAATAGTTCTTCTGTACTATAAACCTCTTCACTCGCCATTTTTGCAATTATAATGTAGGTACTAGATAAAATATTTTTTGCAACTTCCCCGCATTTAAAAACACGGCACGCGCTTACGACGTCACGAGTTTACCTTTTTTCTCAGAGACTAAGGTTATATATATATACTTTTTAATAGTTATTACAAAAAATAAGCGAGTCATTTAGCTGAAGTTTTAATATTACTTGAATTACACTACATCACTAGTAGGCATGTATACATGCCATTGGCGCGAGAGAACATGCTTTTTTAGCCGATATTTAAGTTGTTTTTATCAATCAAATATTAGAATAACTATATTGCAATTTTGTTCACTGTGTACAATTATGTAATAACTGGGTATTCAGTTCTTAAGATACATCAATAAAACACGTGAAAGTAATGATTTAATGTGTTTATTTTGTTTTTCTCTGTGATCTGTTTCTTGGCATCTATAGATGTCGGTGGCGCACAGGGCACGCTTGCGCATGACATCTATACATGCCATTGGCGTTCAAAAGGTTAATAATAATTTATTATCACTGGTAAACATAAAGTAGGTAAACTTTTTAAGTAGACACACCTTCTTCGTACGTACCTACATACTTACAGAAGATAGGATCAATAATAAAGTAGTGAGTACTTACTCAAAATAAACAATAATCACGTGCTCTTGAACGTCGAGTACGAGATAGCCGTAACTCGTAAACACAGTGTATTTCCTGTCTGACCGTTGTTGATTGTAGTGCTCTCAGAAAAATCACGTTCGGGATTAATGTGCATTAGGTAACTGCTCTACGTCTACGTGTGTCATAGCAAAATTAATTTGACTTTCAAGATAACTGAAAAATAAGAGTTAAAGAATTATTCATACAAGTCTTTGGACAAAAAAAAAGTAAACAAACGAGCTATCTTCGTGTCTGACGGTATCTACTTTTACTCTCGTGAAATGCCACAACTGTAAGCATTCATACAATGCAGTGTTCTAATTTAGCATCAAACGAAAACAAGGCAGGGCTCGGGTACATAACCATCAAACAAGATGCCTGCACTTGGTCAATGACTTGGAGTCATCACTTTAGAGAGAGGTCATAAATGTTTTTATAGCGGAATCAGGGGTGAGTTGTGCGCGGGCGGGCGGAGCGCGGCGTGGCGCGGGGCGTGGCGGGTGCGCGCGCGCCGCCCATCACCGTCTGCGTATAATAAGCGCGCGCGGCGCACGCGGCGACTCGCCAGCGCGACCACAGCGGCGCCGGTGCACGACGCGCGTAGTGCACTCTGCGACCTTCTCGCACCTCGCACCAGTTACCGCGGCAAGCGATCCCGGCGCCACCGACCACGCCGTAAACGTGACACAATACTGCTCTACTCTGTAAACAAAAACAGAACACTCTCAGGTGCTCACCACATAGGATCTACCTTACAAAGTAAGTCATTGTTTTATATTTACTTCACACTAAACCGTAGCATAAAATACTGTTCCCTTACAATGTGTTAATTTAACTTGGCTGCTTTGAAGTTTTTAGTAGATGATGTTAATAAAACTTACAATGTTAGTATGACTGTTAATAACTGCCAATGTAACTAATCATGAAAGTTTATACACTAAACATACAATGTTTCTTTGACACAGCCGCATTTAATTTTCTTTGTGATTTATTTATTCAATCATTCCTTTCATCATAAATATTAATTTATATTAATTCATGTCGGTAAGATATATTTAGAAAACTAGACTTAGAACAAGTACAAGTTAGCATCGTAACGCATGCATAAAACAATATTTTATAGATATTGCGGATATTATATGTCCATTTATTGCAACTTGTTATATCTACCTAAGCGTGAAGTTTTGAAATATTTAATTGCTATTTTTTACAAAACATGTAATTGATATCTATCCTTATTTCATTTGATACATCGTTTAATTTTATATATTATACGAATATATTACTTAAATTTTGCGGTTAATGTCAGAAAGTGTTTATAGTACTGTATCTATAAACTTATTTCTATCTATTTCGTTGTTTGTTGATTTATTAAACTATCTAAAATAATATAAATAACCAATACACATCATGTACAAACATAGGTACCTTACCTACGTACATAACTTTGGCAGTTGACTATTGAACAATATGAGTTTAACACCACAAACAGCAATCATACGTAACTTTTATCATTTGATTTGTATTAATTAACATAATATGAGGATGTTAGAGTAACAAGATTATTCTAGTCCATTCAGTCTATTGTAATACACATTGCATATCTTTCGCACCTAGTACAGGTATATGTACGTCTGTAGGTACCCAGGTACATATAATCTTTTATCATTTCGCTGTACAATCAGCATCAACATCTGTATGCCTCCCAAATATTTAGAGACGGCGCAACGTCTCAAATTGCAGAGTATCTTAGAATTGAATTCGAACTGCAAATACTCTACATAATTTACTCTTGCCCAAAATATTTTTGTAAATACTATCTTTGTATTTATCTTTAGATTTGTCGTAGCCAACTTAATCATGTTATATTTAGCACAGAAAGCAAAAGAAGAGTTCATTCACACATTTCGTATATCTACACAAATATTTCAGACAACAACTAAATACATATCTATATAATCTTATGTAACTTGGAACTGGAATTTTTCTATTATCTGAAATCCCACCAACTCAGCTTCTATATAAAAAACCCAGATACGATATCATAAATGTAGTAACGAATAAACATCAGTCAAGTTTTGTTTTAATAAATAAGTAATGTAATGTCTGGTTAATTAATAAAAGTTAAAGTTTTATGGACACACACGCGATGCGGATTCTATTAAAACTTATCTCAGCATAACGATAACTCTGAAACGTACCGTTTTAATTACATGCTTATACATCTCGCCTCGCAAGTCGTAAGGTAGTTACAATTAGAAACCATTCGCTATAGGAATTCTAAGAAGTGGACGAATCCAGCGAGTTTCACGTTTACCGCCAGGGTTTTTACTGCTGTCCGTCGCCCACGCCCGCCGCTCAGACACATAACTTAGTTTTTACGATCTATCCTTTAGGAGTATAGAAATTTGTGAAATGTTTAAAGAGGAACGTCCGATTGATCGATTACGCAGTTCAATATCAAGATCAAATTCATACAAACAAAAATGGCTACCGACAAACGTATTGTTGTATGAAAGTGTATTTGCTGCGGCCATCTAGGTGTTTGAACTTTACCAGGTCAACGTTTAAATTGAGGTCGAAAGCGGTCACTACAGACCTTGTCATGTGTACACACTACACACTACGCCACCCCATCTAATGACTCTTGTACGACGCTACTACCATTAGGCTCCGACGTGTAGCTGCGAGTACAATGGCTACGGGCAATCATTGTAATTATATTGTGGTGGAACGTGACTGAAGTTGTCAGAGCACGATACACGATCGATGCACCGCTGTGCCGTAAACATTGAAAAATACGACTGCTTTACTCCATCCATTGAAAATTCATATATAGGTCTAAGCAATTTACATAATACGCTACCTGGAAGTACTTAGCTGAATTAATTGCAATTAGGTACTTAATTCTTTAAGTATAGGTTCGCCTATTATTTATACCACATTAAAGTCTTAAAGTTTACTGCTTATAGGCTGTATTACTTATATTAAGTATCGGTTAGGTAATCCTAATTGAAATAAATAAAATAACAGCACCTCGTTGGTGTTTATAGTCTATGAAAAGGTGTCCGGTTCGGTGTAAAGCCAGTGACCGACTCGACTCACCAATTGGGCAAGCCGACAATACACTTGACCCCGCAAACTCTTAAATTATCTTTTGTTACCTATCGTCTGCCCCATGTGGCAGCGTCTACCGTGTCTTGTTGCTAAGAGACCGAAAGTAGAGATGTTTACAATGTAAAAAAACTAATACCTGAACCAGATGCTTCTGGTGTTTTCCTTCCATAAATGGATGATTGGGGGCTTTCTAAGCGTAACTAGGACAGTGGACCTTATTAGTACACAGTTAAGTAGGCAATTTAGATAATTATACTTAAAAAGTATCTCTATTTACCTAAATAACTAAGATTGGAATTAGGAGGATGTACGAGGAAACATTTATGGAGTTTCATTTGGAAAACATGATTCTAATAATTACGACCAATAATACGGCAAATGCTTACTTTCAAATGCTTGGCGTTTGCGAGGTATTGCACCTCGAGTTTATGTCTACAATTAAATTGTAATAACTTTTGACTGTTCATAGGCATCGCAGTTTCCAATCGTTCTGAGTTAATTTGAAAGAAAACCGGTCATAGACCTATTCTGCGCATTTTGTATGAATGAAATAGAGAGATCCATTCATACAAGTTGGCCTAATTTGATTACCGACTTCACAAAAAGGAGGAGGTACTATGTTCGGCTGTTTGTATGTTTTTTTTTTTTTTTGTATGTTTGTTCATCGAATACTCCGTCAATTGTCGACGGATTTTCAAAATTATTTTTTTGTTCGTAAGTAGATAGTACTGAGGTGGTCCCATTGTCACCAAGTTAGGATCTGATGATGGGATCTTAGAGAAATCGAGGGAATTCCTCAAATATTATAGGGAACTACATAGTGATTTTGGTATATTCATCTAGAATTGAAGCATTTACAGTCAAAAAGTAACCTTTGAAGAGGTGGAACTGATGAAGAAGACCAGAAATGGCCAATGGAACTTCATACTCACATAGAAATCACAATAAAGTTATACTCCGTCAATTGTCGACGGATTTTCAAAATTCTTTTGTTGTTCGAAAGTAGATAGTTCTGAGGTAGTCCCATTGTCACCAAGTTAGGATCTGATGATGGAATCTTAGAGAAATCGAGGGAACTCCTCAAATATTATAGGGAACTATATAGTGATTTTGGTATATTCATCTAGAATTGAAGCATTTACAGTCAAAAAGTAACCTTTGAAGAGGTGGAACTGATGAAGAAGACCAGAAATGACCAATGGAACTTCATACTCACATAGAAATCACAATAAAGTTAATTAAGTGACTGTGACAATACAAATAAATAAAGTAGTTATTGAGATAGAGAATTTTAACCGACTTTTTTAGTTGCGATACTGAGTATCGCAACTAAAAAGTGTGAAATAAAATACTTTTTACAAAAAAATAAACCGACTTCACTAAAAAAGTTAAAAATAACTTTAATTTCGGAAGTCGGTGTAACAAACAAATAATACCGAGAAACACCGACTTCCGAAATTAAAGTTATTTTTAACTTTTTTAGTGAAGTCGGTTTATTAAAAATACTTTATCAACACATTTCTTACTAAATATAAATATAGTTATTTTAAACATTACTAATAAAAGCTTAAACATTTTATTTTTAACCGCAAACCCATGCTGTAATGCAATAATAATAACAATTTATTATTGTATTATTATCTGGTCTTTTAAACTTGCTTCGTTAAGAATATTTTTTTATATCCCGAAGTCCATATTTGACTTTTCCTGCATAACCTAGGAATGGGGTACGTGTCAATATCCTTCCTGAACAATAATAAAATTCAACAACAGAAAACATAGATGCTAAAAAAAACTAAATCTTTGTAAGGTGTCTAAAAGGAAGACTTCGTCATAACAACTCTTGTCTAATTGCATCTGGTTACTTTATAGTTGCTATTACTGTGTATTACCTCTCTAAGTAAATAAATTTATTAATTAATTAAGTAATTACTTACTCTACCTCTAGAATAAACATAATTTTGCTTAGTTAACTAATCCAATCTCTCTTTTATATACATACATGACCTTACCTAGTTCACAACCTTTGTATCTCAAACTCAACGATAAAGCAACGCCAAGCGTAATGTCTAACGCTCGATAAATTAATTCAGATAAATGAATCTTCAGTTGGGAGATTTAGACCCCTGCCGAGCACTAACGAGTGACTCAATACTAACAGGCTAACGGCGCGTCAGCAAAAATAGCCAGTTATAGAACAACATTAAAGCAGGAGCAAGGCTACAGATACAATCGGAGATTCACGTAATTATTCAATCGAGTGCGCGAGCACGAGGCTCGTCGTGCGGTCCGCGGCGACGCGCGGTGTGCTGCGCCCGCGGTCGATCGCGGCGCGGCGGCGCGGGCGCACGGTGCACGCGCCCTACGAGTGACCGGCGACAGCCGCCGAGTATTGTGTTCTAAACAACTATCATGTCGTTACATTATCTGATCCTTAATCACTAATTGAAAGAAGTTTAAGTGCAGCTGCGGAGACCACAACAGTATCAACCTTTATGTGGCCAGAACCTTTACTTTGCAGCCAACAGTTCGTAAGATTTATTTATCTCTAACATCCTTTTTTATTATAATTGTTTTATACAAATTAATATTGTATTATAAAGAAAGCCATTTGGTTGACGTATGATTTGATATCAGAAAACATGCAATTCTCAATGCATTTTTTATTTACGTCGAGCGCTCTACTTTGGTGTCGCCACAAACAGATATGGAGAGCAATTGAGTGCAGATGGACGTAGCCGAGTAAGCATCTCACGTGTGTGAGTAGCAGATACATGCACTAGTGCACATGTATGTAGATTTGGTTAAGTGGTTGCACTGCGTCTACTAATACCGACTGGGTAGGTGGCACACCGTGCTTAACTCTCACGTTGCCAGTACGCAAGTACCAGCCTCTAAGCCGCTATAAATAGAACTTGTCCTCGATGCGTTATATGTACAAACATTCATTACACTACGATGAGGACAAAGCGGCGTAATGTGGCACCCACCCTGGATTACTCTCGGAACAGCAATTTATAAGAGGAAGTCGCTGATTTGCATTTTTATGAACGGGGAAGGTGAAGTGAAATCATCATCATTACTCGGTTTTGTTTCAATGCTGTATGCATAAGCAAAATATTTTGTATTACCGCTAAAGACCTACACCAATACACAGTCCAGCAACTTATAACATCACTGTATTGCCCAAATGTTTGATCGAATTCATTGTCATTTTACATAAGCAAACTTAATTAGTCAGTCCCGTGAGCCTTTCAGCAATATATTTTATTGGAACACGAGCATACCGCCTATGCCTCTTGTGTGCAATTGAGTATAGTTGAAGATTTTGTTTGATTATCAGTTACCAAATAAATATTACTTATGTACTGATATGAACATTGAAAGTTCACAAGATGCTTACATAAAATCACTTAACTGTATAAGTACCGAGGTTGACAAGTCCAGAAAGAAAAAAAGATAATAACGATAATTTACTACATCATTAGTAAACATCGTGAAATTAATTAATTGTTATTAAACCTATAATTATGTAGGTATTATACATAACGATTTGAACTTTACCACGCGTCTACACAAACATAGCACTTATTAATTTCACGTAACATTTGCGAGTACCGAGTTATCGCACTTCCAATCTACATATTATTTCCTAATGTGGATTGATAAATGTGCATTTCACGCGGAGTCAGTCAGTAATGCACTTAGGAAATGAAAAGTATTGAGGGATACGTATCTGGTATCAAATGGGCGGTGCTGGTGTCAAGTTACATGTTTACCCCACGATATATAAAAGGAGAAAGCCTGCTCGAATTACACATTCACTCTTGAGGTTAGACTTGAGGATAGTCATCTTAAAGTTATTTTTCTTTATTTCCAGATAAGCAAATATGCTATTAAACAAAGCTCTTCAGTTGGCCATGTTGGCGGCGGCAGTGCTACTGAAAAGCAGAACAGATGCAGCCACCTCGCCTGTGGTCAAGTTTTGTGGTCGACAGCTCAGCGAGATCATGAGCAGAGTCTGCCACGCTTACAACAGTCCTTGGGACACACCTACAGGTACCTACATACTCTTTAATATTTTTGTACCCGCTTCACCTCCCTCTACACCTTATAACTTGCGAATCACTTAATATATAGTCATTATTATTTTCAGATAAGTAACAATAAATGCTAAAACAGTAAATTGATACAATAAAATCACTCGTACTACATACAAAAAACACGCTCTGGTAGTGTAACTTATGAATAAAAATATTTATTAATATCTTATCACAAAACGAATGCCATTGAGTGACCACGCCTAAGTATACCTATCAGAAAAACTATCAAAACAAGCAACTTTAATACCCAATACTCGAGTTACTGTTGTAATTTAAAAACACATTAATATTACTTAACAAAAATAATAAGTTGTTAAACTCGTAAAACAATAATAACGACCTTATACACACAGCCTAAGTACGATATCCGGAAAGCAACATATTTTATCGCAATTGCTTACAACTTACAACTTATTCAATAACAAATTACGAAAGGTCACATATAATTAAATCTAAAATATAAAAATATAACGTACTCTGTAATGAACATGAACTTTGCGTAATTCATTAACACAAGTTTTATTTCATTTATTGATATTTTTTTCTACGTCAGCTCGTACTCCATACCATTCATTGATAACTTTATAAAGTCAAAAACGAATCTCTCGACCATATGTTATTCTAAACTTTGTATTATAAAAAGTATCTTTGTGACTTTTTAGACAAGGTAGACCAATATAACGGTCGATCAATAAATATCCCATTCTTTCTTATTCATTAAATAGGAGCAACTCCCTTCCTTTCGGTTCTCACCCACCTGAGCAGAAAGCATAGGATAAAATCATCAGCCGCCGGAAAAAACCAACAACCAAGGAAATACTAAACAAAATCGAAAATAAAACATTCCCCAAGCCGACTGGTCCTCGTGGGGAATTAGACTACTACCATCCACAGAACAATAATATAAAATTTAAAAAAGAGCCAAATCTAAAAGTATGCACATTTAACGTAAGATCATTATCATCAACGGAAAGATATCTTGAACTCACCCACGCCTTAAGAAATATCAACTGCGATATTGTAGGACTCTCAGAAGTAAGAAGAATGGGATGCAATATCGAAGAACACCAAGACTACATTTTCTGCTACATAGGTCAGACGAAAGGTCTTTATGGAGTAGGCTTTCTAATAAAGAAAAAGTATAAGAAAAATATAAATAACTTCTTAGGAATATCGGAAAGAGTAGCACTTCTACAGTTAAAATTTGAAAGATTTTCATTGTCATTAATTCAAGCATATGCACCCACTGAGAAATCATCAGATGATGAAATTGAACAATTCTACAATGAAATGGAATCTGCACATGAACTAACTGATGATAAAGTAATAGTAATGGGAGACTTTAACGCAAAGATAGGAATCTCAGAAGCAGATCACTACCCAACTCTAGGCCAATATGGTTACGGAAGGCGAAACGAACGAGGTGACCGTCTTATTACTTACGCTTTCCAACACAAACTGTCTATAATGAACACATTTTTCAAGAAAAAGCAAAACCGCAGATGGACTTGGATATCACCCGATCTAAAAACTAAAAATGAAATTGATTATATAATGACAAACAGTCCCAAGCTAATAAGAAACATAGAAATACTGAGTAACGTACAATTTCCATCTGATCATAGACTAATGAGGGCCTCAGTACTTCTAGGCCACACACGTAAGAGTAGAAATAACTTTAAAACACCACTTAAGGTCCCAAAGACGGAAAAAGAAATTGAAGACTACAGAACAAAGTTACAAACAAAATTAGGATCTATACAATTGGACGTTAATGATAGCCAGACATATTACAACCACCTAGAAAAGAGCATACTGGAAAGTTCGAAGTTGAGGAATACGGATCAAGTAGAAGGCCATAGAATATTCAGTCATGACACGGTTCAACTAATAAAAAGGCGCACAGAATTAATACATATTAAAAACAAAACAAAAGATATAAAATCTGAATTGAGTAGAATATACAAAGAAACAAAAAAATCTATCAGAAAGGACTACAACAACTATAGACATAACATTATCACAAGAAACATAAAACTTTTTAGAAGTACAAAAAGAGCATACAAGGAGCTGTCAACACACAAAACATGGATTCACAAACTAGAGCAAAAGACAGAGACAACGAATTCAAGAAAAGATGTCTTAAACCATGCAACAAATTTTTATAAGGATTTGTATAGGAAAAGGAACAATAACGAAATAGAAATACATACTAGCAACTATTGCGAAGACATTAAACCAATTCAAGATTCAGAAGTTTATGAACACATTAAACAGTTAAAATCAGAAAAAAGTCCCGGTCCGGATGGAATCTGCAATGAAGTTCTCAAAACGGGTGCACCCATTCTAATCCACCACTTGACAAGACTGTTTAATTTAGTAATGGATACGGAAATGGTTCCAAAACAATGGCGCTCATCCGACATAATTCTACTCTATAAAAAAGGAAATCCCTTAGATGTAGGAAACTACAGACCTATAAGCCTATTACCAAGCATATACAAGTTATTCTCATCAATAATGCTAAGAAGAATATCTCAAAATATTGACGACAAGCAGCCGAAAGAGCAAGCAGGGTTTAGATCAGGTTATAGCACAATGGACCACGTACACACGCTAGAACAAATAATAGAAAAGCACCAAGAATACAATAGACCCCTATATGTGGCCTTCATTGACTATAGCAAAGCATTTGATAGCATCAGCCACTGCTCAATCTGGAATGCACTGCAATATTCAAATGTCCACCAAAAATACATCAACATCTTAAAACACATTTATTCAAATAGTACAAGCAAAATTAGACTTGAGACCAGAGGAGATGAAATTAAAATAGAAAGAGGTGTCAGGCAGGGAGACCCGCTGTCACCGAAACTTTTCATAGCGGTGCTCGAAAACATATTCCAGAAGCTAAACTGGGTAAACAAAGGACTCCTAGTAAACGGGAAATATTTAAACCACTTAAGATTTGCTGATGATATAGCTATAATAGCTGAGACTCCAAAAGACATTGAAGAAATGATGAGAACACTTGCTCACGAAAGACCTATAACATCGTTCGTAACATCTATAACTAATTTAAATGACGTCACACTGTGCCGTGGCGGAGATTGCCTCAGAAAACTTTAAACTTTACGCTGTGAGCTGTTACTTTCAATATTCTGACTCAGTTACTCCTCACATTCATCACCTCCGTCACGTCTTGCAGTCGCTTGCGGGCTCCAAAATTATAATTGGCGCCGACGTTAATGCGTCTTCATCCTTATGGTATGGCAAAGTTAGGGCTACTGACATGGAGCGGCGTTGTGCCGTTGAAGAATTCATTGCCGAAATGAATCTCTCCATACATAACACCCCTGATGCACCACCTACTTTTTGCAGCCAAATGGGCGAATCTTGTATTGACGTCACACTTTCTAGTTCGGACGTTAGCTTGGATAGGTGGCGTGTCCTACCGGATGCGTCATGTAGTGACCATCGCCTGATCGTGTACGAATTTGTCTCGGGATTACCCCGGGGTCCAACGCTTTGCAGTAGTGGCTTTAGATATAAAACTAAGGGCGCGGACTGGAACTTCTTTAGCTTATTATTTGCATCTCAGGCCACAGACTTCACTCGCAAAGACCTTTCGGCAGAAGAAGGTGCTGAAATCATGTCGGATACTTTTACTTACTGTGCCGACATTGCGTTTGGTCGGGGATCCTTGACCAGTACGCGCAGATGTGACTGGTGGAATAATTATCTAGTCGAACAACGTAAATGTTTTCGTAAAGCGCGCAAACAATTAAATAGACTAAAAAAACGTAAAGTTACTGGTTTTGCATTTGATGAAGCATTGATTGCGTTTAGAGTTGCCAGGTCACGTTATAGGGCTTCAGTGGAGAAAGCTAAGGGTAACCTGTTGCGGAGAGTAGTGCAGAGGCTGGAAAGCGAGGGTCCGTGGTCGCCTCTGTACCATGAGTTCAAAGCCAATAGATCCGTCGATCTGGCGTTCGTACAGAACATAAAAGTCAACAATGTTCACACCACTGGTATTGAGGAGACAACGGAAGTTCTACTCGATGAACTCATCCCTGACGATGTATCCGAGACAGATAGCGATTATCATCAACAGATTAGGTCGTGGGCGGCTATACCACCCAATTCACCGGTGTCTGATCTACCTTCCATCAATGAGCTCATAACTGTTATTAAAACGTTGCCTATGAATAAATCGTCTGGTGAGGATAAAGTTTCAAATAAAATGATAATAGAAGCGTGCAAATCTGCGGCTGACGCGATCCTGTCTGTCTTTAATCGTTGTATAGCGGAGGGCGTCTTTCCTCGTATATGGCGACGTGGATTCATTCGCATAATACCTAAGAATGGAAATAAACCACCCGATGACCCTAAGTCATACCGGCCTATTACGCTTTTACCATCATTAGGAAAACTTCTTGAGCGGCTTATCGTTCCTCGTTTGCTGCCCGGTGGACCGAAATTTCACAATAATCAATTTGGTTTTACTGTGGGTAAATCTACTGTAGACGCAGCTCTCTCTGTCCGAACCATAGTGACTTCGTCTGAGCACAAATATGTAGTAGGCATTTTTCTAGACATTTCCGGTGCCTTTGATAACGCGTGGTGGCCAATGCTACTCCTTAAACTGAAGGGTCGTGGTTGCTTTAGTAACATATACAAACTATTATACACTTATTTTCTTCATGGTTCTGTAAAACTGAAACTTGGTAATTTTTCTCGGTCGAAGTCGTTGTCAATGGGATGTCCTCAGGGCTCGGTTATTGGCCCGTATCTGTGGAATTTAGGGTTTGATGACTTGCTCGCGACCCCCCTTCCTTCTGGTTGTACGTTGACTGGATATGCGGATGATGGCCTTTTGTTAATACAATCAAATACTCGAGCCGGACTAGAGAATTTAGCTAAGGACTGCCTCAGTAGGATCTCGCGATGGGGCGAACGTAATCGATTAACTTTTGCACCCCATAAAACCTATCAATTATTGCTTAAAGGAAATTTGAAATCATGGCCGTCTATTAAATTCAATAACGTTCCCGTCAAACGTAAGGAGTCGGTTTGCTATCTCGGTCTAGTCCTAGAAAAAAACTTTTCTTTTATTGAACATATTAAGACTATTAGTGAGAAAGCCAAAAACAATTTCTATGCGCTCACGCGAATTTCGAGGGCTACCTGGGGTCTCTCTTTTCTTACGCTCAGAACCATCTACGGAGCAACCTACCTGGGATGCGTGTGCTACGGGGCACCAGTGTGGGCTGATAGGGCCACAATAGGCGCGGTACGGCGAAAGCTTCTCCAAGGTCAGCGTCTAGCCTTGATCTTTCTGTGTAAGGCTTATAGGACGGTTAGCACAGAGGCCCTACCTGTGCTCGCGGGACTACTTCCAGTCGATCTTGAGGTGCAGCGACGTGCTGCCATGTACTATAATGCGAGACCTAACTTTTCCGCAAACTTTCTAGCACAACGTGATCGAAGCAAAATTGATAGATTGCTCAAGCCTTTAACGGACGTCTGGGATGAACTTCTGACTGAGTGGCAGTGTAGATGGGAATCTTCTACCAAGGGCCGCCACCTCTATCAATTCTTTCCATCCGTGCATGAGCGTCTGGAGAGGACATGGTTGGAGGTGGATCACTGTGTTGCCCAATTTCTTACTGGCCATGGCAACTTTAAAAGCAAATTGTTCTCATTTAAACTCGTTGATTCACCATGGTGCCAATGTTCGACAGCGGAGTTGCAACATGAGCAATCCGCCCATCACATACTCTGGGAGTGTGGTCTCTGGCAATCTGAGCGTGACACTATGTTGGATAATTTAATTGTTTCATCAGGTGTAGTTTATTACACGGACCTTGTGGAGTCTCGAGCAAATTTCCGTGCGTTTAGGCGTTTTTGCCATACCTATTATTGGAAGCAAGTATAACAGCTCACGCATAGGACCCATTTAGTATTAGCATTTAATATTTTAGTCTTAAGTAAAATTTCCGTGGTGCTTGGCGACTGGGCTTCTCCCAGTTCTGCAGTCTCTTTTGTGCCTTAAGGCTTAAGTCATCCTGTCTCCTGCATTAAATTCACCGAGGGAAGTGGAAACTATCGTTTTCTTTTCTTCTCCTCTAATAACATCTTCTGATTTGTTTCGTTGCGGGATCCAAGACAGTCATTCATTTCCCTGGGACGCGCCGGACTTCAGTGTTCCGGTGTTTTCATGTTTGTATCTACTGTAGATCCTGGCTTACAGGAGTTGCAGCGGTATGGGAGGTTGTGGCGGGCTTGTCCCATTTAAATTGCTCACGAAAGCTCGAAAATTGGCCTTGAAATGAATCTAACTAAAACTAAAATAATGACTAACAGTCAAGAGCGACCCATTACAGTTAAAGGAAATAGCATAGAATATACTCAAAAGTACTTATATCTGGGAAAACAAGTGTCTTTCAACAAATCCAACAATGAAGAAGAAATAACCAGGAGAATTAACATGACTTGGAAAAAATTCTGGTCTCAAAAAGAAATCCTAAAAGTCGATTATGGGTTGCACCTGAAAAAAACTGTGTTCGACACGTGTCTCTTACCATGCCTACTTTACGCGTGTCAAACTTGGGTGTTCACAAATAAAGTAAAACTGAAGATCAAATGTACCCAAACAGCAATGGAGAGGAGTATGCTGAAGATAAAGAAAAGACACAAAGTGAAAAACGAAATTATCAGGAAAAAAACAAAAATCACTGACGCTCTCGAACACGCACTTACACTAAAATGGAAGTGGGCAGGACACATCTCTCGCTACACAGACAAAAGATGGACTATAGAGACCACAAGATGGAAAGGACCAGGGGGAAAAAGAAATGTTGGTAGACCAAAGCGAAGGTGGGCTGATGATGTTATACAGGTGGCAGGGGACAATTGGTTAGTTTCGGTAGGTTCCTGTTTCGGATTCGGCGGGAGGAAACGCCCGGGTGTCGGCATTGCGTGGATCACCCGGAGGACACGGTGGAGCATACAGTAGCGGTGTGCCCTGCATGGGCTGAGCACCGCCGTGTCCTTAGGGATGTGATCGGCGACGGTGACCTCTCGCGTCCGGCTTTGGTTCAGGCCATGATGCGGAGCGAGAGGGAATGGGACGCCGTCTCCTCCTTCTGCGAAGCAGTCATGCTAGCTAAGGAGGAGGCGGAGCGCGTGAGGGAACGATCCTCCTCACGCCCCAGCCGCCGCAGAAGACACTCCGGGCGTCGGGGATCGCGTGACGATCTCCGGCCACCGTAAGTGCGGGTCTGCGGACGGCGAGCAAGGGTAGCTCGCCGCCCGACCAGAACCAGACCCGTGCGTACGGCGCGTCGCGTTCCGCGCGCGCCTCAAAGAGCCAGACCACCACAGATGGGGCCCAGTAGGGCTGATGCCTGATAGAAGCTGGAGGAGGCCTTTACCCAGAAAGGGGTCCATATCTCGAAGAATACTAATACTATTAACATACTCTAAGGAAAACATACTAACAAACAAACTACTAACAAATTTGAAATGTACATTGGAGATATGGAATAAATAAATGGCTTTATTATTCTTATTCATTACATTTGTTGGAACTGGGCTATTCTTCAACGTCTTCTCTTTTAATTATTGCTTTTTGTTACCATGTAGTCTCAGTATTATCTTTAGCTATTTGCAGTTCCAATTATGTATATATGTTTATTTTCATATTTTCAGTAGTGGAACAACCTGGCTCAGTGGTGAGAAGAAGAAGACAAGTGGAGAATGGTATAGCTGACGAATGCTGTAACAATGGTTGCACGTGGGGACAGCTCAGTGAATACTGCTCCATTAGTACCAAGTAAGTTTTCATCAAGTATTTTTAAACCCCAATATTTAGTTTAATGATGCCTGTATAGTCTGTCTGTGGCATCGCAACTCGTGAACGGATGGACCAATTTTGATGCGGTTCTTTAACGTGAAAATATGATTTTGTATCAAAAATTGTTATGCTATGTTTATCATTTTGATTGTGTATATTTACTTACCATTGTGTCACCAACAGTTCGGAGTCGCCACTGGAAGACACGGAGGCTCACATCATAGCAGACAGATCAGCGGAGCAGGGGGTGTCAGTGACGAGGGTTGTGTCGACCGTGACTGCAGCACCAGCGTCGGTAGGCAGCGCTGGGTTAGCGGGGCGCGCGGCGGGGGCGCGGGGCGGGGCGCGGGGCCGCACGCGGAGCCGCGGGTACGGGCGCGCACGAGCTCGGGGCCGCCGTTGTTGGTGCCGGCGCAAGCGGCGCTCGGGCCGACGGCGATCCTCTCTCATGGGTAACATGGTGTGTCTGTCCTTCGCTGCTCACTTATTCTCTTAGTTGCAATTCAAATATTCAATAAGAAGAACTAAAACAATCTCTATGTTGCTAAATTACCGTACTAAAGTTGTAAATAAAGCATAATCAAAAAAATAAACAACCAAGTTAGCTTACCTATATTATGGCAATACGCCATAAATTACCTACCTAATCCAAAGCTTTTTTAAGCTTTCAATAAACTGAAAAAATATCCGTAATACAAAGAGAATACGAAAGCAGTGAGTAACTAACCCTCATATTAATGCTTCCAGCATGTTCACTAATCGATCAGTAACTAACTGCAATACTTTAATTGACTCAATTTCATCATCATCCTGAGCGGTTAACGCGGTTATAATCTTATAATGGAATTGAATGATCTCGCTTGGTTCTCTACCATTAACTAAGAATGCTACTTGGGTATGCTATAATTATAAATCATTGTGACATAATTAATCATTAACAAGGTATTGCCTGTGATGTTAAATTTAATTGCATGTATTAAGATCTACGAGTACGACTACTCAGCTACAAGATTAGCTCCAAACACTATTTCAATAATTTCTCGATTAATAATTTTAAACGTAAGTAATTGTTTGGTAAAAATGTCGCCATGTCATGCTTGTAGATCATTAAGACATTGGAGAGAAATTGGTTTAATCTCATTTATGGTGAGCGTTTAGATATTTAGGGGTACATTCGTGGGTACTTGAAGTAGATCTATAATTTTTGTTATAACTCTCAAAAAACATATCAAACTAATTATGTTTTAATGCTTAGTCACGTAACAGTTTAACCAGATAAAAGACTAGTTTCAAGCCACGCTAAGGGCTTATAGTCATAACATTGCGCGACAACAAAAACAATGAGTCCAACAACGGAAACTTGTTACTAACTAGTATGTAGAGATAAACATTCACTCAATGACTTCCTATTAAGTTTACATAACTTTTAGTGCCGTGGCTAAATTACTGCATTTTTAAGTTTACCTTGCAAGTAGTTTAAAAAATCAAACCAGTAGCAGAGCAACTATCTGCAGATCAGACAAATATTTGCTCCGTGCTGCACTGCACCAAATAATAATATGTAGTCAACAAGTGAAAATTAAATGTTCTCATCATGAAACGTTAAGTTTTACCAAACCCTAGGTATTCTAAACTCTAGTTTGTATTGTTACAGGATCAGGAGCTGGACCCCAAAAGAAATGTAGCACGCGCTGCTCCCGTGGTGGGCACCGTATCGCCTCTAATCACGTGGGGCCGGACACTCAACACTGACTTCTCGACGGCCAGCCGCGACCAATACGCGTACGTCGTCTACGCACAGTAAAACCTCACGGTTGTCACCAACCGCTGACGACGACATTAAACAACTCGTCCACAACTCCCAACTAGCGAGGGCGGAGTTCATATCGCTCGTAACTGAAGACGACGTGGTAAGGTACAATGTTTTAGTGTTCATTATTATGTAACGTTCATATTTTAAGTATTCTTTCCTATGCAGTGTCAATTAGATTAGGAACGACATTATTATGTCGACAATCAAGTGTTCCACTTTAAGTATACTTTTTAATGTATTTCAAGCAATAGATCACAAAGTATACTGTACTTCAATAGGTTTTTACAAGTCTACTTAATCGATTTGCTAATGGTTATTACAAGATTTTTGTATTATATAAATATTGCCATATCCAGTAGTTTAGTAAATGTGACGCTTAATCTTCACAAACCTATGTTCTTGTGCCAGAAATGTTATGACAATAAGCCAATTTTCCGTTCTCTTTGTCCGAGTATCTCCATAGTTAATTAAGTGATGTTATTATTATAGTACCTATACAGTAAAGTTAGCTCTCTAGATTTATTCTGATATTCGTTAACGCAAATGAGCGTTCAAATAGAAAGGAAAATTGATTATTCTTAAATTATTTGTTGCAATAAAAATTGACATTTGCCATAATAGCCATCCATTTAATAATTTATTATTGTCTTAGATGTGTACTATATGCTACCAATAAATCTCCTACCATTTAAGAATTAACGATCTCTAAAACATCTGTGATAACTCCAACTGATAAAAATAAATCATTAATTTATGAATTTTAGTTATGTCAGCATACTAGTTGAATGTATCTTCTTGTGTTAGACAGTGTATGTATTTAGAGTTTAAGTAGTTCTATGTTCAGAGTGGACACTTGTATATTAGCAGGTAAATCTGTCTGAGGGTAATGTGTACAGACGGAGGAAGCAAGTGAGCATCAGCCCTCAGACTGGTTTGCCATATGCTTGAACATGCTGCTACTGTGACTGAACTGACTGACTAGGTGGATGCTGTATTAAAATTGTCATTTATTTACATAAAGTGTTTCATTTAAACAAATCAAAACACAATTATTTACATTACAATCTCATGCTTCATAAACTATTTCATTAAAACTAAAAAGAAGAAAATATATACAAAAGTGATCAAATCACTAAGTACAGGTGTGGTTTATTTACATTATTTAATAGAAGATCTATTTTAAACTATCAGTCAATTTGATTTAAGTTTACTAAAACAAGTTAAATTGACTTTGAATCCCCTATAAAATACATGATCTGTATTGTAAATAATTACAAATTGCACAAAAATCACTTAATAAAAAAGGAAATACAAACATCAAATGCTATTAGTTCCACTGTTTCCAGAATCTAGTTTCTTAGACTTTTTATGTGACTCAGAGTCCATATTTTCAAAGTAATATTTTTTTAACAAAACATATTTTGTTACGACTATGACAAGGATGAGTGCTCCTAGTCATAGTGGCCCCTTATTGTCATTTTGACTAGAGTCCGTGTTGCCAGTACCTTCAGTGCTACTATCCCTTACAGGTAACAATTGAAACCTTAAACTGTTACCCTTGACCCTCTTCTGCACAATTCTGCTCATGTTTCTCACTTGGTTCTCTATGGTTTGGTATATTTTTTCCTGAAAATATAAATATTTTTATAAGTTTAATTATACCTGCTCATCAAACCAAGGTAAGGTAGAATTGTATAATCAAATTGATCATTAGAATATGTTGAAGAGATTAACACAAAATCAAAATGATGATTGTCACATTACATAAAAAATTAGGACAAAATAAAAAGGTATTTAGGACACACCACACCATATGGAACTGCTTCAGTAAAAACAAGATCACTGTTTACCAAAAGTACAGACTTTTTCCAAGCGTACTGACAACATTACATATGGAACTTCTATAGACTAGTAAATGTCCATATATGTATAGTAATGTCAATTGTTTACCATTGGGCGATCCATATACCAGTTTGTACCTCTATCACATGAAACAAAAAAAATCGTAACTTTAAATGCTTACAGATTTCATAGCTGCTTCAGCGTCATCCCCAGCAATCACCACTTTCACTTCATACTGTTTCTCTACCAGTTTCAGCATCTTCTTTATACCAGTCATCAGGTCATGTTCCCCTATCCTTGAAGACAAGGTCAACAGTTTCTCCCCTTTTATTGATGCATTCTGACGAGCCAACTGCTTTTCTTTCCTTTTAGAGAGCTCTTCTGCATGATACTCAGAGCTTGTCATTAGTCTGAAAGCATATTGTTTGTAAATATTAAAGAACTTGTTAAATGTGAAGGTTAAAAGATTAATTTAGTTACTATTTATAGAATTAAATAACTGCTCACTTGTAAACTGGTCGTCTAGTTTTTGCATCAGTATCTTGAATTTTAACCAGTTTCAAATCGCGTCTGAGGGATATATTCTGAGCATTCTTCAGGTCCGTAATACTCAGTGAATTATCTGGACTTATCAGCGTTATTCTATTTTCATAAACTTTCTTTTTAATCACATCTTTCCCTTCAGCATTGATTATTGTTTTGGTTTTCATCGTTCGAAACTCCAAAAACCTTCGAACACCCAGTGTCGTCACCAATTTATTAAGACTAAAGTAATTCATTATGAGAAAATTTGCGTCTAAAATACTTGTATTAACAAAAGAAGTTCAGTTGTTTACTCGTATCTCGTATTTTTCGAAGATTTCCATAAAAATATTCATAAATAAAGAACACCAAAACCAAATAGATTGATCATTAAACTCACTGACAGGACAGTGTTACAGTGTCAGTGGATTTGACATTGACATTTTTGGATTTGACGCACCGACATTAATGACAGTAACAGTACAAAATAAGTAAAGACAGCTGCCATTTAAAAAAAAATACTTTTTTGGTTTAACTTTTTCCCAATCCAATTTTTACTTTTATGGGGGGCGCGATGGGTCGATGGCCCAGGGCGACAAAGTCTGGGGGCGCCAATAAAATTCAAAACTACTACAACACTTGAAGAATTGCTTCCCTCAAGTGGGCGCCACATTATTTTCGCCCGGGGTGTCAGTGGCCCTTACGCCGGCACTGGCTTTATGGAAATAAATAAATTAGCATACTAATAATAATACAAAGAACTAAATTAGTCGAAAGATTAGAGCTTCCCTATTATTTATTATTATACTTTTGATCAAAGCCAAATTATACAAATTATCTTGTTAAAAGGGGCAATTTTGTTTATTTTATTTTTTTCGAAATATCAGAGAAATATGATTGAGGGGTATAAAACTAAAAAGCGTATCATTCGTCTCATTGTCTCAATCCTTAATAACTAAAATAAAATAATATATAATAAATAAAAGTCGCATTATTTTTTTTTAAATAGCTACGATTTACTAACTTGTACATTAATTTAGACAGCTTTGATGATGGGTTACTACTTACTAAAAATTTTTACGGAAGCCAAAAGACTCGTATCCCAGTTAATGCGACGCCTAAAAACATTAAAATCTATACTCATCGAAGTTTGACATCGACTCTGTCACTTTGTTTTGTCAACTGTGATCGGCAAAATGGTGTGTGAATATTTTATTTAAAATCTTTAAATATTTTAGAAATCATCAATCGGAAAGTAATTTTGTACTAACTAATTTAATTCTTTATTTTTCAGTCGGCACACAAGACATTTATTATCAAGCGCAAGCTTGCCAAAAAGCTGAAACAAAACAGGCCTATCCCACAATGGGTCAGAATGCGCACAGGGAATACTATTAGGTAAGTTTAGTGTCTACTTTCTTATTTCTATTATCTTATAATAGTGCACACGATACAATAACAATATCACATCATCAAGTTGTGGCTATGATATTGAAACAAATGAATCTATTTGAGTGTTGTATTTAAGGTATTTCACCTGGCTCCACTCATTACGGCTCCTAAGTGTACTTACATACATACCTGTTAGCTATATTTATTTATTAATTCCGCTTGAAAAATAGTACTGATATTCACGACATAATATCGTAAGTTTTGTGTGTAGTGTAACTTGCAATAATGTTGCATTTAGTGATACTTGTAAAATACACAATACTAATCTAACCCTTAATTTATTACTTCTACTTGCACGTGCACAAACTCGTTATAAAGTTATCGTGTTATTAAGTTCATAAAAACTGCTTGTAATATGACCATTGATCAGTGAGTATCCTGAGGGGTTATTAAGTGTCTTGTATTAATACTGAAATATTAAAGGAACATAAATGTAATTTCTTTTTATTTACTTATTTGTTACATACCAATAATGTTTTACATAATTTTGCATCATTAAACCAGATCTGGTTTCTATTGATTGGTACTCAGAGTATTTATAAACCTATTGATTAGGACAGTATACATTAAGAAGTTATTTTAGAAGTAAAAGTAATCATCCACAAGTGAAGTAGGTACAAGCGGAACTAATAAATTGCAATCACTTCTCCAGCAAAGAACCTATTAAATGTTACATTTCACAGTCTATAAAATGTTATATTAAGTTAACAGTTCATAATTATATAAAGACACAATAGAAAATTGACAGATCTACACATTTTCTTGTGTAGATCTGCATTTCAGTACCCCATAGGTCAAGCAAGTTGGAAAATAATTTATTTATTTGGGACACAATAACATAATAAATTGTGTTGACCAGTGTAATAGTCTTGACCTATGTATGAAACATGCTTGCATACATTTCTTGTAAACAAACAAAGATGTTGATAAGATAATTACGATGTTAAAGGCATTGAATGATATTTATAAATTACTTTCTTAATTCTTAAGTATTGCAACATGATAAGTAATTGATATCAATGTCCTAGACTTTGGTTTACCAAGTTGTAATTTCTAAATGTGATGCAAAAGGTGTATATTTCGTTGTTTTATAATATTGTTGTAATTTTTACTAAACAGTTAGCCTAGTCAGTGTTGTATTTTCTTGAAATTAACGAGTCTTTGCTTTTCTTTACAGATACAACGCTAAGAGGCGTCACTGGAGGAGGACTAAGCTCAAGCTGTAAGCTGGAGCTGGAGTAGTTACACAGTTAAGCTAAATAAATTCCCTTCACCATCTAATTTGTTGTTTTTCTTATATATTACCTAGTTTTTATGGTTTCTTCAAAATACACCACTAAATTGCCAGACTAAACAGAAATTATGTTGTGCCTACAAAGCATGGTTGTGTTCTCATGTTCTGTGGCAGTCTCGACCAGAAACAAATTAAATGTGAAACAACCTATTATAATCATAATCTTTAGGGACTAGATGTCATCAATATAGATTATGTATAATTTTAAAGTTATATATCTCACAAGTGTGTATCAGCATTTGTGTGAAATTCGCTTCCTAAATGTTACTTTTCTGGTCTAGGGCCAGTTTGTTTAGACAAGTCTTCCACTGTAGCATACCTACCACATATAGTCAACGATATTCGCTAATAAGTAGGATATGAAGAGTTAGAGCTTACTTTATTATGATATATTTTGGAATTCCAAGTAAATGTTACTTTTCTACTAGGACGGAGTATTAAAGTTAGATGGCAGTCATTCCACTCTAGCATACATAGGTAAAGTCAACGATATTCACAAATAAATATGCATCTACATCAACCTAAATAGCAGTGGTTGAATATAAAGAGTTTAGAATAATTATTGTCCGCGTAAATTAAAACCTACCTATAAGAAGGTAACAGAAAAATGTATATACAAAACAGTACCTTTACCGACTGCACGGTTGGTGCGGTGGCTGGGTAACTGGCTGCCGCGCAACGGGTAGCGGGTTCGATTCCCGCACGGAGCAACTCTTTGTGTGATCCACAAATTGTTGTTCCGGGTCTGGGTGTCATGTGTATGTGAACTTGTATGTTTGTAAACGCACCCACGACACAGGAGAAAATCCTAATGTGGGGCAACGTTTTTTTTAAAAAAAGAAAAAGATATAATTGGCAGACCATGCTTTCACAAGTATTTGATCACGACATGCAACAAGCAGCAAACGGTAACAATCTGGGGGCACGATAGTGCCCCCGCCAAATCGAGCAAAAAACCGCGGCACAGCCGTACCATCCTTTTCTCGAAGCGATTCAGGCCAATTTCGACTGCCTATAGCTTTGTTGTGAATAAAACAAGAAGCCTGAATTTATATTTATTCTAAAGTATCTTATTATAATATTAATATTTAATTTATAATATAATATTTGGATATACATTGTTAGGTATGTAAATATTTGTGCTTACTTGTCGCACTTAAAACTGAGTCAATAATTCTATAGTTTCCATAGTACTCATAATTTTTCCAAAAATCCTAAATAACAGGTCTGTATATTCTGTGGGCGATGGGTGGGAACAGATTGAACACAATTTAACACAAAATAAACACATAATATGGCGAAAATGATTTATATTTATATAATATTTACAACTTTTAATATCAAATCCAATGCACCAATAAAAGTTTAATTTATCACAATTTGCTAATACTGAACCGCGCTAAATTGTTCAGAAATCTGCGCCTTCCCACGGGAATATAAAGCTCCTACTGTGTCAAGTGGCGTTGTCTTTGGTTTCATCGTTCTTTGATTTTTCTTCTTTTTTCTGTGCTGCTGCTGATTGAGAGAGAAGATCTTCTAGCAGAAGATCGTTATCCATCAACTCCGTGCTGCCCGTTCTCTGCAAATAATTTTATTTAAAATCCTAAAATAGAAAAATAATCCCCGTAACTAATCTCATTACTTTGATAGAGTTACCTTACAGTATAAAGCTGAATAGTTTATTGTTTGAATAATTATTTTTGTGTCGTCAATTTATCGAGAAGGGCTACAAAAAATACCTTGCTACCATCAATAGCAGCAGAGCGGGTGAAACCGCGCAGAGGTAGCTAGTGCAGATATAATTATTACGAATGTGGAAGAGTCATGCTTCGGCTCGGCCGGATTGAAGGAATGAGCATTGATTATATTCATCACACTTGTGCAAGGCGGGATTGCAAAAACTGTTTTAAACGATTTTAATATATCGTAGTTACCTGTTGAGCGCTTATAGAACGTGCCATTAATTTCTGGAGATATTTCTCCCGTCGATGTTGCTCTCTAATACTGCGCAAACGATCAAAGTCATCCAGTTCAGGGTCTTCCCCGCCGTCTGCTTCATCCACTGTAATTAGAAACAAGAAAATATCAGTGTTTGTGGTACTTACTTACTATGAGGTATTAATTCTATGAACTAGTTAAGTACTTAGTTACCTAATTGTTAATATAGGCGAATACTTACACAAAGTCTGGCTTCCAGCGGCGCTCAATGATGGGCCTACATCGCTGTCGAGTCTAGGACGCTCATTGGGTAAAACGAAGGAATCCTGGGTGTTGAGTGACTGGGCTGCAGGACTGAGATCTCCTCCTTCACTGGGTCGTACTGCGTAAGGATTTGGCGCTGATGATGACAGGCGAGAGTCTGTGGAATTAACGATAGTCACAAATCAAAGTTTGATAATATTAGGTACATTATAGAAGAAGAAAACATTTATTTATATGTTTCCTAATTTACTTCTTGGTTCTATAAGCGGTTTTTGTAGGGTAGGTACTACTAGGTAGGCTAGGCAGTAGAGAACCTAGGCGACGTGAGGCGTTGCTCACCGTTTGACGATGCGTCAAGAAAAGTGTGCTATTACAGAAGTCTATGTTAGAAAATAACCTGATGGTGATGGAAGGAAACGGATTCCTCAGTGGATCGCCCACGTCTATATCAGCCCACGCCTACACCAGCCCACGTCTACATCAGCCCACACTACGCCACTAATACCAGGTAGTCAATATATCTCTATTTTACAAAATAGAGGAACGTAAATTTTATTCCTTGACATTGTAAATAAGCGTTCGTTTTTCAAGTCGGGCTACGTAACTACTTTACATTGAATTGAGGCATTGATGATATCATAAATTACTCCCAATTAACACGTACCAAGTATTTTGTAAGGAAACTGCATCGCGTATTGCCTTGTAACAATTAACCTGCCTATTATTGTTGTATGCATTACATGAAAATTGTCTCGTAATTTATGGATTACTTATACCTATGTAAGTTGACTGGGTAATTTAACTGAACAGTGATAAATAAGTCTTACTAAGAATAGTTTAGTTTGAAAACATTAATCATATGTAAATTATGAGATCATTACAACTTATTTACTATGATGAAGTAGCTACTGAGTACCTAACAAAGAACAGGAAAACATTTGAATAAATCAGGTTAACATACTAGAATTGGTTTTGTTTGAGTTTCTGGCTGGAACGTCGACTGGGTCGCTTGGCGTCGGAGGCGCTTGGGTGAACAAACTCATCGCTGTAGGCCTGTAAAACAATTACGTCATAATTCATGAATAATTACTTATTTCTAGGTAGTGGTAACAATACAGTATTCTCATTATATTTACTGAATATTGTAATTAAATTAAATGATTAACAAGTAACAGGTAAATAGTAATATACTTATTTTTAAATTTTGTATTTGCTTCTAATTAATTCCAGAATCAATTTTAATTACATAGTACATAATATTTACCTAATTTTAAACGTATCTACAACTAGGTACCTATAGTAATAAAGGTAGGTGACCGACCTACGCTATTTGAAAAGAAACCGATTTTTACACAAGGTTGTGATGAACAATTCGTCACCATTGCAACCTTTATTTACTAGTGGTTTGCGTGATATGGTGGTTGTAATGTGACTAAAAATTTGTCACCGCCTATTGATAACAGGACACAAGTAATAACAATCAATTTGACTCCATTACAGTATATTGTGGTTTATGCACCAACTAAATATGGACTCGTTATAGTACAATGACGTTGTTGACATTCAAATTTTCGTTTGAAATACATTTCAATTTGCATATTGAGTGATTGTTATTTTTCTACGTATTTCGTATGTTAGTCGGTACGTACGTGCATATGTAATACATACGAGGTTTTTACAGTCAACATTATACAGGGTGTCCCTGAAGTCGACGTCCAACAGGCACCAGATGATCGGCAAGGTTCCAAATGTTATCAGAAAAATATAAAAAAAATTCTAAGTCCTACAGTTTTTAAATTAGAGTGACTTATGTGTTATCCACGAAAAAGTACACCCTGTGCCAGTCTTTTGACTCTTGTTGCTACAAATCTTTATTTTTTCGTCTGCAGTCTTCCTTACATTATCCTGAATAGTGCTCCAGTAATATGGAAGCATAAATTCTTAGCCAACTGCTTTAGATTGGAAAACATTGTTAGTTTTAGAGGAACCAAATACTCTGAATAAAATTTTCACCTTACTTTAAGTGACTGTACTGAATAAATTATGTATGGCGCTAGTAGTGGCAAATTTCACCAAAGTTGGCACATTTAATAAGGATTATAAAATGGTATAGCACTTTGCACATTATTTCCTAAATTCGACACAAAAAAAGATTTTTCAACGAAACTCCGTTTCGATGAATTTGTTTGAACTTACTAATATTTCTTCTAGTGTACTCAAATCATACGTTATAACCTCGTATGCACTAGACAGCACTTTGCACGCTATTTGTTATCATCATGTTGAAAATCAGCGAGGATCTCTTGTCAAACAACCCTGTCTGTTTACCCGTGATTTCGCTTGCAGCATTCGTCGGCAATATTATCGCTAGACGAACTGGTGTTGTGCATCTCGAGCCATCGTACCCGGGCTTCGGCATTTTAGCTGAGCACTGGCTTTTTTGCGCCGTGTTGATTATTTATTTATTTTTTAAATTATTTTTTGCTTTACCTGCAATTCCTTGTAACGGTGCAAATAACTCTTTCTCGACAAATTAAAGAATATTTGACGCTTCATCCCGCATTTGATCACAAGGCATGAACACGTAACTTAATCGGAGGATTTACCCATTTTTTTTGTTTTTTGATGGGGATATGACGAGTAATTGTGCGTAAAAGGGCTCATGTACACCATACCACTACCGCGTCGATATGCTGTGTACATGAATCTGCCGCGTCCGTTCCTTTTGATTTTACTACACATTTGATAATGTGTTTGATGCACTATGAACATCATATTGCAATCATTCAATATTATTTAGTGAAACATGATACACAACATCAGTTCCTCTAGTAAGTCTAGTAATATTGCCGACGAATGCTGCAAGCGAAATCATGAGTAGACAGACAATGTTGTTTGACAAGAGATCCTCGCTGATTTCCAACATGATGATAACAAATCGCGTGCAAAGCGCTGTCTAGTGCATACGAGGTTATAACGTATGATTTGAGTACACTAGAAGAAATATTAGTAAGTTCAAACAAATTCATCGAAACGGAGTTTCGTTGAAAAATCTTTTTTTGCGTCGAATTTAGGAAATAATGTGCAAAGTGCTATACCATTTTATAATCCTTATTAAATGCGCCAACTTTGGTGAAATTTGCCACTACTAGCGCCATACATAATTTATTCAGTACAGTCACTTAAAGTAAGGTGAAAATTTTATTCAGAGTATTTGGTTCCTATAAAACTAACATTGTTTTCCAATCTAAAGCAGTTGGCTAAAAATTTATGATTCCATATTACTGGAGCACTATTCAGGATAATGTAAGGAAGACTGCAGCCGAAAAAATAAAGATTTGTAGCAACAAGAGTCAAAAGACTAGCACAGGGTGTAGTTTTTCGTGGATAACACATAAGTCACTGTAATTTAAAAACTGTAGGACTTAGAATTTTTTTTATATTTTTCTGATAACATTTGGAACCTTGCCGATCATCTGGTGCCTGTTGGACGTCGACTTCAGGGACACCCTGTATAAGTAATTAGGATAAAATTAGCCAGTATAATCGTAAATACAAGTTTGGCTAACAGGTAAGGTAAACGTAACATTAAAACGTTACTTATGTAAATAATTATATGTAATAATTAATACCTATGTCATAAAAATAGAAAGAGGTAATTGTCCATACCTAATATTGTCTGCAATTGTTTATTAGTTCATTAGTCCTTTTATATTATATTATTATTATTATTGCATATTTACTTATTAGTAGGTAATTAGCGTATCCAATTACACTCTTATTTGGTAATAATGTATTATACTTATGTAATTGAATTGTCGTGGCGTTGACAAATAGGTAGGTAGCAAAAATCAGTTCAGATACAAGACCTATATTAGGTATCTATGGAATTGTAGGATTTTAGTCTATTTTAATCGACTTCAAAAAGAGGAGGAGGTTCTATGTTTCTCTGTGTTTCAACTTGTTTTGTCAAGTGTTAACATTACACTTAGAAGTAACTTATAATTACCTAGTTTCAGGTCGCTTCCCCATGCTAGTGATGGTGGCTTGCTCATCAACCTCTTCAATAATATCATTAGCGATCTTCATACTACCTCCGGCAGTGGTGGGCTTGTTCAGAGTCGGGTTACTGGCAGATATCGTGAAACGAGAACCTGTAACGATAATGTAGCAATCATTGACTACTGAGATACGATCAAAACTGATTAATGTTATGTACTAACTACTAAGCTGTTAATTTTCAGTGCATTATCAAAGATGACGCGTGTATGGATAAGAAGTTAACGCGAGTGTTTAACATAGCGATAATGTTTACTGAGAATTGGCATCGATCGACATCTGCTAGCAAACAAACAGCTACTTCAGATGTTGCGAGAATGCTTTATGCCTACACTTTTGACCTAGATATTTTTATTAAAAAAATTGCTACTACATATTTAATTTGTGCTTTAATTAAAAAATGTGTGTTAGTCGCCAACACCACAGACATCCGACATGTTATTTGACAAATTGTAAGGGTACCGACGTGCTTGTAGCCTACCATGACAGAATATGATAGAAAAAGAATAGTTGTACGTTCCGCCTTTTAGATTTACCAATCTCCAAGGGACAAAGGCGTGAGTACGGACTTACTCTATAAGTCTGGCATATTCACAATAGGATAAAGATTTCCACAACCAATCAGAGAGTTAATAAAACGAAAGAATGCGATGGGAAATTGTTAATGAAGAGTTACCATCGTGCTTCAACAGCCTGAACGTACCACCATCGGTCTGTGTTGCAGACGTGCCCCTTTGTTCTTCCTTCGAGAACAGCCTCTTCAGCATCGACGTGACAGAGTTGGTTCGCGCCATCGGAGTTTGTTGTAGCGACGCCATAGAGTTGGTGGAGCCCATAGAGTTTCTGTCTTCCTTTTTCCCGCGCTTACTGCCGCGGTTCACGATGAAATGGATTCCCGATACTGCATCGTCGTTCATTTGCAGTTGCTATATAACACAAAGCCATTTTAATACATAGTCTTATTCTATATGAATAAAATACATAAATGTTGGAACATTTAGGCAGACACATGAATGCCATGCATCGCTGTTTCAGGAACACATGTTATCAATATATTTTTCGACTCGACACTAAGCACTAAATACCTACAATTGAAGATAAGATTATTACGGGAAGACAGTTAATCTTTAAAACAGAATCAACAAAAAAGAACAATACGCTTATTATTATTTACAGCGACATTTAATGCGAAAGAAAAAGTTAGGAAATAAAGAGCAAAGATTTACGTAAATAGTCAATAATTGATCACAATAAACAAGTAGGAGTAACGTCGAATAGTCAACACACGCTACACAATCAAGAAACAATTTTGGTAACAAAACAAAAGATATCACAAACGAAAAAAGAAAGAAAAACTAAATACTTTAGTTTCGAAAATTCTCAATAAAATTAGTGTGACCTTTTGTAGTCCTAGCCTTAATATTTTTTTATTTTAACAAATACGTAAGAAGATGTATTGTGTATAGGTAAAGGAAAGATAACAGGAAAATATTGAATAGATATTATATTAATTTTGTTATTTTTAAATATAGAACATATTAAGCTGGATTACCCAGATTAGGTTAGGTATTAATCATACTACGTTTAATTTCCTAAAAGGAAGAAGGTTGTTAAAAAAGATCGTATCTAAAGGTTACGCATTATGTTAGTCATTCTAAATAAGCGACATTCTTAGTAAGTCAGTAGTTGTTATCCCTTATCAACCAATTTTATAATATTTTTATGATTAACAATAAAAATGTTCTTTTAATTTTAGTTGATAATAATAGATAATATACTAGATATATCAGTATACCAAACGTTATTACGTATTACTAAGATTTTCCTTAGTCACAACATTTAAGGGCCAAAAATATCAAGACTCAAAATAAATGTTAATAAAATTCGTTTCCTCAAACCATTCTTGAATTAGGCACACCAATCCTCGTATAGGTACAAGTAGTAGGTAAGTAAGATTTAATATGTCCGTAAACCTGAACACCGACACACTGCGAAGCTCCATTTATCCGGGTGTGCAGCATGCTAATAAAATGGTCGAATCTAACCTCTGGCGGGTCGAACTTGTAACTCACGGTGTTGGAGGGGTTCATCTCGTCGATCTTGACTTGCGACGGCGCGGACAGCACCATGCTGCGTTGTCGCACCGGCACGGCCACGCGCGCTGTCGACGGCTCGGGGTGCTCCTCACGGTTGTTCTCCGTCGCTATCGTGTAAGGCAGCTCCGACGGGAACACCTCGTCCCAGTACTGATCGCGAATCAGTTCCGGATGCTCGTGGTGCATCTCATCCACGATCATGTACGAAACCTAATAAGACACGCATGCATGCTTTATCAGTATCAACAATTTTAATGAGAAACGTTCTAGTTAGTTTGGCAAGACGCTCACCTGCAAATCTCTGTCTATCAACCAGTTAACTTCGAAGTCATCATCGTCCTCACCAAAAGGATTGATCAGAGACTCGGCCACTTTGAGCCAGCCCATGTAGAAGAAGAATTCTAGCGTAGTAAATATAGGAAAGTAGAGGTCAATATTACTAATGTTGACGGAATCGTTGCGTTGTAACTTATTGTCGACCCACTGACTGCCCAAGGCAGATGTTATAAAATATGAGTATACTGCTATGGTAACTACCTGAAAGACGAGGAGTTTAGATTTTATTAGAGACTAAAGAAGTTTCCATATACTTAGTTTTAGAAGCTTTAAGAAATCAAGAAAGTGGTACAAACCTGAGTATATACTAATGGTACACTTATAGTATCGTAACTAAGGAGAAGCCCTGCTTGTCCTCTGAATTTGTTTAGTTCATCTATAATAGTTTTTACCGCAAAATCGTCTCTAATTCGGCCCTCTTTGCGGGCTCTTGTCACTATGCTGGTCGCCCATACAATTGGTAACCTGAAATACATGACTCAGTTTAAACATCCACCACATTTTGCGTCCTGTTCTGTCGTGTAAGTAAAGTTACTTATAATTGGCAGTGATAAAATCGTTTCCTTAATAATTTGTGAACTTATCAGTAAATTACTACTCATTGATAAGTTGATAACCTTTATAAGAGTTGATATGATAAAAGTTGTAAAGTAGGAGTAATGACAGGAATTGATAATTTGATTATAATTATGTTAACATAAACTGTTTTATAGAAGGTTTGATCGAATGCGAAAATAGAAAATCGTGCTTACCAATGTTTAGAGGGCTTAGGGAACTTGTCATTCAGATTGTCGAGGATAGTTTTTTCGTTTTCTTGTAGAAGACCAGCATCAACGAAGTTGGTAAGCGTAGGGAAGCGTTTCTTGACTCTCGGTGAGATCATCGTGAGCACCATGGTAAGGCAGAGACACACGTAGCGGACGATGGTTCGCCGCATCAGACGCCCGCGCTCATCCTGTCCTCAAATTACATGGTTAACTGGGCATGTCCCGTCTGTGATAACTTGCATTAACAATTTACGTAGTTCGCACAAAATCCTACACATACTACACACTCAAAATTAATAGTAAAGTCCGACCAACCATATTTTGATATCCCCTTTTCACAATATACCTAGATACGATTTAATGGTTACAATATTCAATCCCATATGTAAACAATGTGAGATAAAAAATGTTTTAGTAGGTATATACAATCATATTAGCGATAGCCAACCGTCAAGGATTACAGTATGAACGATCGCGTTCAAATACAACGTGAGTAATTGCAAAATCGAATAGACTACATCACGCTATTGCGTTTTTGTCGTATCCTGGGTACCTACCTACAACTGAACTGAATTTAAACCTCAAGGCTGACTAATTCGCTTCTAATTGGTCGGACTTGCTTTGTGTACTTTTTACATTAGGTGTGTCGAATCATGATTTGTTACAAATTAAAACTAAGCTATATTTGTCGGTGATAGTAAAGCCAGACAGACACACACATATGTTTCTTGTTTTTTTGTAAATACACACTTATTTTTATTACGTGCCAGCAGCATGGCACAGCGAGAGCAGTCTATTTTTGCTTCTTCATACATACATATAAGTAACTAATGCACATATAAATAGTCAGTTAATGAAAAGGTAGAAAACTTGGGCAGTCTTATACCGCAGACTGTATATCAGTGCAAATCATAATGCCTCATCATGATAATCTATTTCAGATAAAAACATTTCCTGAAATTGTATTTTTATTATCTACTAGATTACGTTCCGTCATCGCGATCATATCACCGAAAAGAATAAGTATGTACTATCACACAATTATATTACGAACTAATTTGTTAATTGCGGAAAAAATATTAAATGATATTGCTATACTTTTTAAAGAACTATAATTTATCATCGTAAATCTTTTTAATTGACGGTAGGTATCAACCATCAGGACTTCCCTTTGCTGTCATAAATTATATTTATTTATATTATAATTATGCAACAATTACCATAATATTGCCTATATGCAAATTACAAGCTATTCATTATTTATCATAGTAACTAGTAAGTTTCTAGCTAAACCTACATAGTTCAGCTTCTGTCTTCTATTATTTTACTTTATATGAATAAACTGAAATTTTTGATAGGCTCATACAGGCGAGAGAGTAGTTACCTAATGTACGTAAAGTTAGTATCTACATAGATAAATGGTTTACGTAATAAGTGACGAGATAAGATTACCTCCTTAAGATTGCAATGTACGTCGTCTTGTATACTTCAACTGAATGAAGGAATATTGTGAAGGGTAATAAATTATACGGGCTGATGTTGTGAATACTACATCAAGGAGCGTATCAAGTAAATAGGTAGCGTAATAATATGTTTTGCGATGCCACTGACCGCTATTAGATGCGAAACCTATATTTTATAGGAACTATCGCAGTAACGTTGTTTTCGGACCGGCTTTCAGTCACATTTTAGTACAATCTACCTGATAACATCAAAATGCGTCAAGTTGTTTACGTATACTACGACTGCAAAGGTCAAAAAGTCGTTGTACCCTAGGACCATGAAAATCGTGGCCCGCATAATATGAATGGAATTTCCATTAGTCTGAAAACCGCTTGTAAATGGTTGCCAAGCCGCGCGCGACATTTTTGAAACAACCCTAATTTTACAACAGGGTAAATTATGATTGATTTTTATAATGATCAGCGACTACAATTACTGTTAACATGAATCATGTAAATGGAACTTTAAATCATATTTAAACATTTGCGTCTAACAAAAAAATACCGGCCGAAATGAGAACCTCCTCCTTTTTGGGAAGTCGGTTAAAATGTAGTAATACTACACGTTACCTACATTGCTACACCTACGCTGACCTATATACCCTATTTAGGTTTATTTAACAACTGACCATATCAGATTTAGAAGGCTTTAGGTATTTTTGGACATCATAATCTTTATTTATCAATGAAGTAGGTACTTGTTTAAAACTAAATTGTTAAGCCTTTAGTCACCCAGCTCTAGTGCCGGAAGAACATACGTAATACACAGATAACTTAGTATTCACAGAACTATCATTTACATATCTATTTACATAGCGTAGGATGTAACAAAAGTAAAACATGTACAATGTACATAGACACTTCGCTATAGACTAAATAATACTGACATTGCGGTAACGGTGAGTATAATAATAATAGATGTAATTATAAAATAACATTGAGCTATTGCCTCCGGGTCTAAAGTCGGTTTCGTACATACCTGTCCATGTATAGTCGCGGAGACGAAGACAGCGATAGAGTCGGGCCAAGGTATGGTGGTGTACTGGCTCCACCACCGATTCATAACCACGGTGACATAGAACCCTAGTACGAACGACAGAGGGATCACATTCCCGTGAAAACTGCAATAGTTCACCACACCTTCGAACATCCTGCGAGATAATTACCAAGTGCCATTTTATTACTTGTTATTACACAGGTATTTAACTACATTGTAATTTTACTATAACAATACAAATGTGAGTACAAATTAATGGAAAGAGAAATAACAATGGCAGCGTGCGCATAGTTCATAAAGAAGCAATCGGTGGCAACGTAAATTACACTCGATTCACGATACAACCATATTGTACCTAACGACCTCACTACACGTAATTATTGTCAAGCATTTCAACGGTTTATAGCAAATATGATTGACATTGAAACTTTCGATTCACATTTTTACAATGTTTTCTTCGATGAATAAGAATATTTAGTTGTTTCGAATGTTGTATTTTTTATGCGTGTCATTTATTTATCATACTTAATTCTTATGTTATTAATATGAAAGGGATGGGCTTGTACAAAATAATATATTATGTAGAGAAAAAAATTAGGATATTTAGGTTATATGTCGCAGGCACGCTACACACTACCCCAAAATAGGTAGTATTTTATCACCTAGGTTGGGCACAGAAACACCGCAACTCTCTTTAATAAAAAATAAAATGGAAGTGTAATGCTTTCCTTCCAATTTCGAAAAAAAATGAAAGTGCCAGTACGTTTTAGGAAATCGTTATATCGTGTGTTGTTTCCTATCACGAAAGAAAGCGTGAAATGCAATTATTTCTGATTTCAGTAACTGTTACGGTAAAGACCTACATAATATTATATTCTTGAAGCTTGGATTTAAACTCTCTTTATAATAATTAAGTTTCTATATTAACATTAGATAGCTTTTATTATAATGTTAAATGTAGTTTTTCTAATTATAATATACCATTGAGGTGGCCCCATTTCCTTTCTCATTTAAAGTTATATTGCTGCTACGTCAAGTATAGTTCTCGTAGCAATCTGCTACGCGTAAGTACCTAGGAATAAATGCATAAAAATATGCTTCATTATGAGTTCTATTAATTAATTGAAATGCCTTGACTAATATATTTTATAGTTCAGTTTTATAGCCGTTTAATTTGTTCCGGAGCAATGTTAATGAAGAAATTTCAGTGTACAATTTTTCCTTTATTGTACCTTAGAGCACCAAGCTTAGAAACTAGAAATATTCCCGCTATCTTCATAAGAATATTGCTGATATACATGTACCAAGTGTATCTACGATTGCTCTGATTACGTGAGTTAAAATCAATCACATGCAGTATTGCAATTATTATCATGTGACAACAGAACCACTTGTGCTTCTTACCTTTTAGCATTTTCATCCAGTAACAGCCGATAAGTCAAATTGAGTACATAGTATAAAAGCAGGAACACTAGAAGATCTAGCCATACTAATTTGTATATACTTCCACGCCATCTGAAAAAAAAAAGAATGTTTCAGTATGGGCTTACATAATCTTAAGTTTTATCATGTGTTCAGAAGTGTATATAGTTATTTTGAAACGCAAACATGTAACTAATCTACATTTCAATACGACAAAAAAAACAACATGGAGACACAATAATCATGGTGGTAATGTACCTAGAGATAAAACAATACTGCTACCGGATTTAGTTATATCCAAACAACAACTGCATATATTATTAAGTATAGAAGGAATAGATAATAATCAAATCAATGTACCTACTTATCAAGAATGCAAAACTATTGTGACTAGAGATACTTCACGCATGCTGATTTTATAACATTCGTTCATTTATTAGTATGCGTATAGATATTTTAAAGCCTCACATTTGAGCGTGGATTACGTCATGTTTATTGTGATTCTGATTGGGGTCTATGCAATAAAATAAAGAAATGGTTTAAACATAAAGATTATCACCATATCCGTACCAATCTTTGATATTAAATGCTTATAATTGCCGAATCCTGAATTGATTGCGCATTTTATGTCTTTCAGGATGGAAACGTTTGGTAGTATCAAAATTTTATGAGTTTTAAGGAATTTGGAAGATGTGTGACAACATCCTTGACTCTGTGTATGGTGATGTTAAACAAGTTTTACTATTTCAGACAGTTTAGCTAGTTCAGACACGACGGGAACCGCGCGATTTCAGAATCGAATGGAAATCGCGCGGGTCTTATTTGTATGAGTTATTAAGTAATCGTTCAGACATAATCGCGCTGTTCCCGCACCGTTCCCGCGCGGTTTCCGCGCTGTTCCCGCATGTCTGAACTAGCCCTAAGTTAACATAATCCATAAGCATTAATGCAAACTCAAAGTAGCTTTAAAAACAGCTACTTCCATTTGTATTCTAATTCAATTCAAGGAGAATTTATTGCAAAATTTGGAAATACAAATTATTTCCAAACAGATAAAAATTATAATACAAAAATATAATGTTGATGAATAAAAACGTCTAGCCAAAAGAAAGTAAATAATTTTAACACGCTCATACTTTGAGAGTACAATAGAACACCGGCAGATTTCTGCAACATGACAAACTGATACAGATTAGCCACTTCCAAGACAATGGTTTAATTTATCGCCAAGTCTTTACAACAATAAGTTCCAATTGTATAGGTTTAATAATCGCGTCGGTGTTAAGTTTTAACCTTGACTGCGAAGATACTCTGGTCATGTTTGTGTTAGTCGTGCAACACGCGATCCTAGCTACACACGCCCATTATTGTGATACAAATGCTCAACTCTGTGATTGTTTATGTCCAAATTAATTTGCTTGACATATTAATAGCTTTATCACCCATTGACGAGGGACGGACAACATCTTGTTTCTACTATTTCTCTTAACGCCATCATTGGTTTACAAATCTTCATTTTAACTATTTATGTAAAAAATATGAATAAAATTTTGGATGGCTATAAAAATAACAATTTATCTGTGGTTTATTACGCCATCCTTGTAAGAATCAATAAAAAAACTATAAACGAATTTATAATTATCTACATCAAATAAATTACATTTTTTATTCACACACACGTGGGATTTGTAATGGTTTAAGTGGTCATCTATGAAAAAGCAGTCAGGTTTTAACTACCACATGAAACAAAAGTAATACTTTTTTTTATTTCCTTAATGTTATTTAGCTATTTTTTCTTTATATGTTTAACTTACACTAAGAAGAAAACTCGTTTCGAATGTTTCACTTTGTATGATAGTGCATCATAAAACGTTTCTTCAGTTTCACGCCAAGGCATTCCGTCCCAACTGTTTGTGTACTATGTACCAACTCAGACATAAATTATTCCACTTAGTTCTAGTTCGCGAAAAAAGAACCGCGCGCGCTCTTGTCACAGTGGTGTGACGCGGATCCGACAGAGACCACTGGATCAAACAGCGCTTTGAAACGCTGGCTATGTAAGAATACACCTAACGAGTGACTACCTACGTAATGAATGGCCATCATTTGGTACATTCACAGGCAGCTAGTAGGTAGCAAGCTCATTTTTATTCGACAACAAAAAGTATACAATACCTACTGAGTGTCTATGTGTGCAATACACAAATACAAATCATTATTTAGATATACAATATCTGAGCCTGACTTCAGCGGACCGGATCAGCTTAACGGAAGTTTTATACGTTAAATTGTTTAAGAAGTGTTATACACGTAATTTTGACGCTGAAAATTAATCTCCTATGTCTAATTAGGACGTAGATTTATTGACTTAATGTCTATCTGTGTTCACACTATCACAATTTAAGCAAACACTTCTCTGAGGTCAACAGATACCTACTCACACATAGGCAGGATATTACGTCATCCTGCGCCACGCTTTTGGTTTTGTGCCGCATCGTGGGTAGACCGGAATGAAACAGTTCTATCGTGACTGTGCTGCTTATCAGGCTCTAATTTTCCTATATATTAAGGGGCTTAGAGTTTAACACAAAAATGCACTATGCTAATTACTTAAAAACCTTGAAATGCTGTTGGCAAAAGCGTTGGTAATTTGAATGATGAACCATCATCGGTGACTCACAATGTCATCATATGTATGTATATATATGTATTTAATACTACTAACTATACACTTCAATTTGAAGAATAGAATCAGGCGTTACTTTGTAGAACACATACCACACGCAAACAACCACCCGAACAACACGCAAACATACCACATGCATACATATTTCGCTTTTCCATGGAGGACGTTCGCAACCAGTCAACCTCCTGTCCTGAAAATGCTCCTTGGAAGGGTGAAACACGTATGCATTTATTTGGGCACGGGAGAGTGGTGCTACACACCGCCGAAAATTAAGTAGATACTCAAACCAGCAATGAAAACTTATTTTACATGTTCATGAAGCAAACATTTTTTTATTCTTGGATTTTGTTGTTTATTTCGCAGACTCGCAGTAAAAAACCAAATAGCTCGTAAATCGCACTGTCAAAAAGTAAGCAGATCCCATTTACAGCCAAATATCTACCATACACGCCCAACCTTAAATCTATAAGCCCTAATACGTAGCTCGTAGTTCGTAGCGCGTAGTATGTAGCGCATAGTTCGTAGCGCGTAGCAGGTAGTGCGTAGCAGGTAGTGCGTAGTAACGTTTTTCCGCTATTAATCTCGTAGGAATGCAAACCGTGAACTTAACTAGCAAGTCGATCGTACGAGAGTTTAAAATCTCTACACCTTGATCAATGTATGTAGTCTGACTACTTTATTACACTACAAAGACTGTTGTCTAACAGAAAAGTAACAAATATTGAATCGATTACGACTGCTTTTTTAAAACTTATTTTAAAGTTGTTGAAGACAAAATCTCCGGTTGTTGTAGTTGTGTTAAAGCCAGTCAACATTGACAGTACATATTTCTTATGTTTTTGTCCTTCAAATTGTACAAAATTGTTACTTCTTGCATGTAGCCGATCATGCAAGATGGAATTCAGTTAGCTATTAAAACTCATCTGATTATTTACCGTTTCTTAATGCAATCTTTGATTAGATTCATTAGATGTAGATGCACAACGAATACAGAAAGTCTCGCACATTATCAATAGAAGATTGTATTTTTCTTTCCTTAAAAACTTCGTTTTAATTTAAATACGCTTTAAGATTAGGTAGATTTTATCCGTCTGCTGGTTTTAAGATGAAAACACAAACAACTCAATAAATGTATAAATAATATACGATGAAGTCTGGTAACTAATTCGAGAAGATTTATATTTTAATATTTTATAGAATCTTTACTTAAGTAAAGAATTGCAAATGGCATTAATGGTATAACGTCGATTTGCAATGCTAATTCTACTGAATGATATATTTTAAAACATTTCTCTTTTGTTCTCCTGTTCATTTTAGAAGACGTATGTCTTCTGCTTATGAACAGGCGAACTGGCGAAGCTCAAATAGTTAGTATAGTCATTTAGTCGCCTGTTATAGGGGGTCGATAACTCAAATTTTAATCCACGTCCTAGTACTAACTACTTCAGAGAAATACGAGTCAAATGAGCCTTTGATTACACAAGAAAAAAAACATTAAAAACCTCATACGAAGACCATCTGTTGTTTTTAATAACACCTTTGTTAAACCGGTAATTCGTGTAGGTATTTGGTTATAGAGTTGTACAACAACATTTCAACAAACAAGATCACAAAGATTTTCTTTTATACCACACAAGGCATCCTTGCTCCGAAATTATCTAGTTGATGTAAAAACCTTGTAGCAGTTAACACATAGAGTAGGTTTGTGGACACAGTTCTACTTTAATTTGTGGCCCACGCGTGTCGCATATATTATGTTCACAAATGGAATTCTCTATCATCATCTTTTTTATAATTTAAATTCTTATTGGAAAAAGATAATTTTAAAATTGTACTGTTGGTAATAGTATCAGTATCGCGATGTCAGGTCTATTGTACAGCTACTTTATGGCAATAGTCGACTTCCCATTCCGTTGTGTGGCATTTAATTCGAATATAACGCGAAGTCCTTTGGAATAACTTGAAATCGTACGACAAATAAATAAAGAGTATTTTCTTCCAGAGAATTGTTTGTCGTACTAGCTTGGGCACTGTGCACACATTGTATTACATTACAGCCAGGTCTCAGCAAAATAGCAATAATAGATGTACTTCGGTACATAAATACATATGTAGTTAGATATCTTGTTTCGTGACTCAGTGCTATTTTGTCATTTGACAATCGTTGAAAAAAGCCTATGACACAGTCTATTTTTTCTAATTTTATTTCGTCATCGCCATGATTAACAAGTAGGAAAACATTACGTAAACAACAATTAGAATAGCCCATCAAATCCTGCGTTATAACCTACTTTGTTCACTAACTGGATACGTGTACCGCTTACACACCTATTTCCGGTCTAATTTTATAATTGGTCCGATTCATTCCATAAAAAATATCCCAAGGGAGAATCCAATTTGTATGTTAAACATCAATAGTTTGTAAGTCGAGTAGTTGTCTACTAGACTATTGTAACTAATTACTTAAGTAAATAGCATAGGAATTTACCAAATAACTCTTAAACAACTCGTGAAGGTACTTAGCATTTTGCAGTTAAAACTAAACAAGAGCTCAATGGCTGTCAATAAACTAGATGTAAGTGCGAAACTAACTACCAAAATATAAACAGTCTGATACTTTGATCAGACACAGACAAAATAGATTTTGACTAAAAAATTAACATTGAAATAATAGCAATTCCTATAAATAAATAAATATATTTAATATAGTGTAGCCTAAAAATTACAATATGTATAAATTATACAGATCTGACCTGCTTCATGTCGCCAGTTTTGTCATTCAGCCAAGGAAATTTCATTCAACGTGAACAGCGAATTATAATCTGTCGAGGGTTATTTAATGTTTGATCCGCATCTCGATACAGAACACGTATATTTAGTTAAAGTATCAATGACAACAACATGAAACAATCATAAGATCGATGCCAAGCGTGTGTGGTGGAGCCGTGGCAAGCATAAAGTGCAATGTACGTAACAAAAGTGGGGCTGGAAAGTGCAGTGGGCCTCCACTGAATAATAGATGTCCCTTGCCTGGCAACCACGAAGTAAACCATTTTGTATAGCAATTGATTTCTTCGTATACGTCGGAAACGGTTGGGACTCCGATAGTTACTAGAATTTAATGCCACTTTCATAGGGGTTGTGGATTACTAGTACGTGAACACTTGTGAAGTTTTCTTTAGAGGGGATAGCGATTTCCTACATTTTCTTTGTATTTATTTTATGTAAGTGATAATAAAGCATTTCAGGATGATGATATTAAATTCTTAATGGTTTTAGATATTTTCGTTAAAATGTTCGTGGAGGTTAACACTATTCAAAGAACCATCTATAGACTGGCGTATATTTGATGTGGAACCATCAAAATTATGCATAAGGACATTATCTACCTATATTTATATATATGTTAGATACTTAATTCTTAGTTGATTTTATTTTTATCGAACTGTTCTGCACTTTGGATTTCCCATATGAATAAGTTCTAATAATAACTAGTTACCTGGCTCTGGCTAAACTCTAAAAACTAAAGGCTCAATATTTTAAGAGGAAAATCTTTCAGGTAAATACTTTTTACTCGCGATATTTTTCCTGCAACCTCTGAGGTCGACCTTGTTTGTAAAGGCCTACTACTACTAAACTCTAAATTATAATATTTTAATTAGAAAGTGGCATATTAATGTCGGTTTACGCAAAATGTCACCAAAGCCAAAGGGAATAAATTAATAAATATTCATATAGTTATTTATTTTAACTATTTATAGATGTTATTATTAATATGAAATGTTTATTTTTAATTACATTTGTTGTTAAACGACTACTGTTCTCTATTACAAAATATTTAATGTTTTAATGTGTTCTATCACTTCGATCTACTGGATCTGTTGTTGAGTTCTAGCTTCAAGCCTTCTATAAATTCTTGAAATTCATTATATTTACGAGAAAATAACTATAACATATGTATTGACTGACTTTGTTTGTGTAAAGGATCGTTAAGATGTTCCATAGATGTGTTTGTAAATGGATGGAAGGTGATTGGAATGCACAACGGGAGGTGCCTGAAGCCAATTGCTAATAAAGAATATTATGTATACCAACCTACTTTGTATTATCTAAAGAATCTTCTTTATCTATATTGCACGAACAGACTATTTATGCATTGTGTGACAATAAAATGTATAAAACTCGAAAACACTAAAACTAATATGTATGACTAAGTATATGTCAAAAGGCAGCTCTTGAGGCTTTCGCGTCGAAGGATTGCCAACATCCGTCACCAATTCTCGGAATATACCAATGAATTATTAAATACTATGGACGAGGTAGTTATATTTTCGAAATCTGCATTAATATTATCCTCAGTAAAGTAACCATTTATACAGTTATAAATTAGGTATTATGAGTAGTGATAGTGACATACTTAATTAATAGTTTTAAATTAGTAAATTGCATTCCTAATACGCAAGTAACGCAACATAGTTACTTAATTATACGAATTACGAGTACGTCGAAATGGTTTAATTGTTTCCAAAAGATATTTTTCAGTTAATTTCTTTCAGTTTCTTAACGAAAACGTTAGACAAGTTGTTTTTATAAATTAGGTACCAATGTTTAATTTAAAAAATCTTTACTCATTTACGATCGTATAACCGTAATCTCATTCTAAGAACTATCGATAACAACCTCTTTTCTAATTAAGAACTTTATCGACAGGATCTAATGCTAATTTCTGTGACAAGACATGGACGGATTCTTTAGTGAATATGATTTTCAATTAAGATAATAAAAATAATTTTAAATAGTTAGGTAACTGCGATAAGTATTCACCATGGTTACAATAGCTACTAATTTCCACTTAACATAATAACAAAATTAAACCAGATTAACATAATGCAGTTATTAACAGATTCTTCAGAAGAATTGTATGTTTAGTAACGCCATAGAGCAACGCTAACATATGCGATATAATTATTTTTATCAATTTCTGAAAATAACCGTGTACAGAAAGATTGTTTTAATCTGAGAACTTTTAAAACATATACAAAATGATGAAACCAAGCAGCCTACAATGACGGAATTGCCCCACCTGCTTGAATTGCTATATTTACCAGACAAACACAAATCTTCGTCGAGCCAGTCATGAAAGTGGTGTTTTTTCATGTAACACATGACAAAATGTATAATACCAAAGCAAACATTACTCATTTGCAACGGAGCGTAACAGATGAACAAAGACTGAAACTAGGTGTTTGTCCAAGTTTTCTAGCAAAATCGTAATTGATAATCTAATTTTTACGCTACATGTGAGAGAAGGAGACGAAGTCATACTGTGCGTGTTGTTCTGAGCTGGAGTCAGTATTTGCAGCGGTGGTGGCGACAATGTATCGATCCGCAAGAGCGACGACCTTATATGAAAACACCATTAACCCTGTCTTTTCCAATCCTTACATCTAAAAAAGGATTGTTGGCCAATTTTGTGTAAACACAACTTTATCTTGTTGTTCTTATGACTAACAATGCAAACTTGAGTGTCCTAGGCATGTAAGATTGATATGATGAGTCAACCTTGGTATTGGCCCACATGGTCTTCATGATACAATCATTAAACATACACAGTACATCACTGTAATTAAGACATTCGCATTGAATTGCGCCATGTCTCTAGGAAGATAAGAATAATGACTGTAAATAAATGAACATTTCAGTTCTATTATCTCTTTTGTTTTATGTCTAGTGCCAAATAATGTAAGTGCTTGTTAATTAGTTTGCGTTCTTGATAAAAATCTTGTACTCGCAAAATAATTGTACACAGAGCGTCACCGTTCTGTAAGCAAACACCATGGCAGTTTCCATCGATGAAACCAAACATATGACCGTTACAGGGTAAATCACATATTAGGTATTACACATATTTACACATGCCTTACTTTACTTAACAAGATACGCACGTATTCAGAGACGAAATAAAAATTTATAGCTCCAATTTTATGAGGGGCTTATCAATCTTATTTTGTTACCCATCTAGGTAGATAAAACAAATCGGTTTAGCTCTTTAAAGCAATTTTAAAGTTAAAAATACGGAAATAATAACTATCATCTCATGAATGACGTTTTATTTTTCACGTGTCTCGATTACTTAACTTTTATGACTGAAAGTATTATTTACAGCTGTCCATATAAATTATACGTAACAATCGTAAGATATTGTATACAGTTACAATAACTACATACCTACTATAACATTGGTATCTATGTAGACTTATTTACTTAATCAGAAGAAGAAATTCTAATAACTACATAGTTCGAATCAAGCTAAATATGAGGTAATTAACTACTTAAGTCATAGTCATAATAACTAAGTGGATATTACATTATCTATGTAATTAATTAGGGCTACTAAATAGGTGGTTATTGGCTACTGCGAATTGCGATGTCTTTTGACTATGCGTACGATGATTGTTTACGTATATTATTTTACTTAACTATCTACATTATTTGTTACTTGTTATTAAATAATCCTTGTTCAATACCTACTAATGTATTCGTAACATTTCTGCCTTCTGAGTACGTAATTTACAATTGCAGCATCAGTGTTTTCAGTTCACAGATCTTAAATATAATATTTAATAAGTACACTTTGGTTAGATCATCATTATTTTGCCAATTATGTTGTTCATCCTGACGAAAAATAAGGATAAATAGTAATTAATTAACTTACAACTCTTCCGTCATAGAGTGACTGACTAACAGAGAACGCACAGTCAAACTACCGATTTAGGAGTTAGGAAGCTGACACTTAGCATGTGTATTCATTGAGGTAGAAATGTAGGGGAGCGCTGAGAGAGGATTTTCGTAAATTCCCACGAGAACGGAATTCATAATCATTAATCGAAAATAAAAAGATTTGAAGTTTGTATTTATAAACCGACCACGAGGGTTTCTGTAATCCGCGCCATTCGTTCATTTATTTATTTGAGTAATAAATGGCAAGAAAATAAAATGTATTGTATGGGAGCGGATTGATATGAATGTTTAGTTTTTTACTGTCTATTTTTTATAGTAGCAACAGAAATATGTAAGTACGAAATTTCAACTATCTGGCTACCTATCTCCGTTCATGAGATATAGCCTGGTGACAGACAGACGGACGGGCGGATAGCAGAGTTAGTTCATAACTAGAAGAATATTGAAATGAGAGACGAAACAAGAACTCATCTATACCTACGAAGTTATATTTTATAATAAAACTGAAGAGTTCGTTTTGTTGGTTTGTTTGCACGCACTAATCACCGAAATTACTGGTCCGATTTGAAAAAATCTTGTGGTGGATACTTAGTCTCGGTTCATTCATTTATCGAGGAAGGCTATAATCTTCTCATAAATAGGAACCGAGCAGCTGGTGAAACCGCACAGGAATGGGGTTTTTTTTATAAAACTATAGCATAGATAAATCTTATAAGAATGTATGGGTAAAATAAAGTGATAAAACAACAAAAAATTACTTACTTGTATAGAACTTTGAGGAATGTGCCGAAACCACGACAAGTTGCAACCTCGCCGGTGTATGTAACAGTCATTGTTTGTTTTGAATATTAAATTAATGTTTACTTATTTATTAGAAGAAATATCACAGAAACAGATTTGTTGAAATAATTTAATTTTCATCTACACAGCCAATATTGTTTTATAGAAGTTTTAAACTCACAAATCATTGTTCGACTTTCACTGAGCACATCATTATATTTTATACTGATAATTAGGCGAAATCTTAATTAAATATAGATTTCAAGCATAATACCAGGTAATAATTACCTAATGACAAAAAAAATATTGGTGGTTTTAAACTTATAACTATTATATTCTCACTAATCAGTCACCGTGAGACTATGTATTATTTTAATTCATTATTTTACATTTTACACCACACACTAGCAAACACTTACAAACAATGCATTAGAATGGAGTTTGATTGAATGAATCAAGTTGAATCAACACAACACACTCACAGACAACAACATATTCAAGAACAAAACCACGAATGAATGATGAATGAGAGTAAAGTACTACGTAAAAATTAAGTTCGTTCGTTTTTCGTTCATTACCGTAGAAATCGTATTATAGACAGAAAATTCTGTCTACGCTTATAATCCTTTGGCGTATTGTGTGTCTACGGGTTAATTATTATATAATTTAAAGTCGAAAATATATTGGCTTCAATCCGTGTGTTGCGGCTAGAGATGGGGGATTTTTCGGATAAATACTCAAAATTGATAAATACTGGTTATTTATCCATTTTTTTGGATTAGACATTCAACCGTTATCTATTTGCCTTTTTGTGTAGCAGCTAAAGTAAGTGACGTCGCAATTTTGAAATGGATAGGATTCTGGCGAGCCACGAAACACGAGTCCATACCAATATACACGGTGTAACTAAAAAGGGGTATACATATATTATCAAGTGCACGGTTTCTAGATAACATAACAAACGATACGGGATGTTTTCATGGAACGAAGTTATGAATTTTTCCAATATTTTATTTTTCATGCGAATTAAAATTAGGTAGATAGGTACAACAGATTTACAGAAGTAATGTTTCGTAATTAGCGAGTGACCCCTGTAGTGTTGTGACACGTTTGTATGATTTTTAAAATCAAGAACCATGCGACACCAAGTATTTGGTACCAATTTTTTTAAACGTATTTTGAGCTGAAATTTTGTTACACGCTGTATATATTTACGGTATCCGGCATTTAATTATAGTGTTCAATTTTGTTGAGTTTGCACGTCTTTCAAGCTTGACTAAAACTAAAAGTAAAAATGTCTATGGTAATACGGACACAACATGGACATCACTATTAAAAACAAAACAGACATAAAGAAAAAAATAAGTAAATGATCGTCCAAGATGGCGAACTTAACTTCAATTTGTTAAAAAATCTGATTAAATAGTGTTTCCTGAGTAATAATTCGATATATTTTTTCATGTCTGAATTATTTTCGAAATATTATTTGTGCTTAACTAATAAGTGAACTAGTTGGAACGTCTTATCTGTGAATGAATATCAACTTTCACAATGAGCGAAATTGCCAACAGTGAAGGAGCTTCAGAGTCTGAGAAGCCGGTTTCGAATGACGGTGTTATATTCCCGCCTTTCCCAGGTATATATTAGAAATTTTACTAAATTCTTGGAACGTTGTTAAAGACGGATTTATCAGAGCCATAACATTGGTCATTTTTCAAATTCTAGATCCTAATGATGATGACTTTGATGATGATATTGAGGAAGAAGAGAGAAGTTACTACAAAACTGTTTTTAAAGGTAAACAATGTTCTTGTTTATACAAATATATAATTCATTGATAAATAGAACTAGCTTTTAAACTATTAATTTTCTGTATTTCAGACCTCAACACCTTAAAGTCTATGAGACTACATTGTACGGCTTGTGATCGTCATCTAGGATGTGCAGCACGCAACGAATCCCGTATGCGTGCTCATCCAATGCTACGCACTCTCGTCTGCCATACTTGTCACATCTTCTATAACAGTGGAGAATTTGAGAAGGGTGATGATGGCTCTGAGCTGTATTGTAGATGGTGTGGTCAAGGTGGACAAGTTTTTTGTTGTTCTGATTGCCCTCATGTGTTTTGTGCGGTATGAAATTTTCCTTTGATTTAAATAGAAAAGTTAGTAACTAAAATACAGAGTGAAGTAACAACTGTTTTGATTTGATATGTCACTGTATAGCAAGCCACATATAAACCCAAACGCTTCACTAGCTATGTTTACAAATCACGTGTAATAGGGAACAAACCTATTGCAACCCACATAAATCCTTTCTATGCTAAATTTTGAAACATTTATTAACTTGCCTATATTATTCAATTTCCTTTACTTTGTTAAACTTCATACTGGGTAATCTTACTTTGATATGATTAGGTGCAAATGGTTACTAAGTTTCAGTTCTTATAATGTACTGAAGATCTGGGGTTCACAGGCTCCTAGATAAGGAGTAAATGCTTTTCAAACTTTATTATTTTCCAGAAATGTGTCAAGCGTAATTTTGGAATGTCAAAGGCCAAAGAAATTGAAAATATAGATGATTGGAAATGTTTTAAATGCAATAACAAATGTCTTTGGGACCTTCGTGCACTATGCTGGGCCGTTCTACGTTTCTGTGACCTCAAAAATAAGTAATGTTTTTTATCTTAAAATCTACCTTCCATGTTTCTTTTTAATTAAATCATGTTTATTTATATTTTGCAATATATTATAGAATGGCTCATCAAGCTCAAGATCCAGAATTAAAGGAAGCATATAAAAAGGATTGCTCTGTAGATTATTCTGAATGTTGCAAAAGCAAAACAAAGAGAAATCAGAAAACAGAAACTCCAAAACGGAAGGAAATCAAGAAGGAATCAGATGTGAAGTCAAACACAGATGCTAAGACTACTTCTAGTATAATATCTAAAATTTCACCAACAATTCAGGTATGTTTCTCTTAGGCTCAAATTGTATTACATGTGAGTGCTGTGCGATAGGGACCAGTTGCAGTTTCTGCATATTATTATAAACGAGTTTACTGGATGCTGTTTTTATTTTGATAGTCATCATCGTTTTGCTATGTAAAATTTATTCAAGTATATGAACTCTTTTCTAAGAACATGTTGCTCCCCGCATGCTCATGCGACAGCAATTTCAGCCCTTATGGTATTTAATGAATTAATGAAGATATTAGGTATTGTTTCCTCTTATCATTCTACCATAAAATTACATAACTCAGGATTTTATATTTTAATATTAAATATTTACTATCTACTTAATTTTTTCTCTTCTAGGTCAAAAAGTTTGCTTCTGTAAATATTGATGAGGTGAAACAAGAAAAAAAGCCCCAAAAGAGATCTTTAAGTCCAAAAAACAAAGCAGTTTTAGTAAAAAATCCAATAAATATTGCACCAAACACAAAGTTGCCATTGCCACCACTTCCTAAAAGGATGAAGGTATGATATTTTTATTATATAAATATAACCCAGAATATTGGGTTGATAATTTTGTAATTATAAATTCTTTAGTGTTTCTCTTTATAAATTGAAAAGTAATTCAATGTAATTTTTATTTATTACCTTCTGAAATGAGAAAAAATATTTGTTACAGTTGCCTCCATTGTTAGTAAACAGTACTATACGAGTCATAAATGACCGGAACAAGCCGTTAACAACCTATACTCGCATTAAGCCTAAAACAACTCAAACAGTGATTGGTACTTTCAATGGTATTAATCCAAATATCTATAGTAATGATAATATTAACTTATCATTAGAAAGTCTAACGCAGGTATGTGTTTATTTGCATTAATAGTTTAAGAATAATTTAACTAATGTGTTTTTCTTTTGGAATAATCCAGTAAACCAGCAGACAGATCATCTGATGGTAAGCAATCGCCGCCGCCCATGAATATTAGAAACACCAGAGGTGTTACAAGTGCGTTACCGGTCTTTTGGGGGTTAGGAATGGAAATGGAAGGGTTGTTGGTGAATCCCTGATCCTTAAATTGAGAAGATTGGTTTTAAACACAAGAAAAGATGAATTTATAATACATGTTTTCATTGTTTGACATTTTCCATGAATATTTCTTCAAATAAGTAACGGAAAGTCAAATGGACTTATAAATTATGAATTTTATATCCTAGTGATGTTCTATTACAGGGATTAGACATGTCAACTGTGGCTGCTTTAACCGGTAAACCACAAGAAGACGACGTTGTGTGCACTCCAGACTTCCCACTGGAGCCTTTGTGTGAGGTAAGGCTTGCTTCTAATGGTATTTGAGTTTTTAACGACATGTCATCATATTTACTGCTTTGTTGGTCGGGCTGACTGCCGGGCAAGGGTCTCGTGTTCTATACATGGTTACACTATACACAGCATTGCTAGGCTTTTATCGGTTTTTCGGAAATTTCTTGTGTCCAGAATATGGCAAAAGACTCACTCTCTATATGAAACCTTTAACACAAATGGTATAAAGTGTGTATTATACATTGTACAGTGACATTAAGTTCCGTAATGTCCACCTCCGCTTAATGCTTCGGAAAATTTATAATTTGGCAATTTTGCGTCAAATGCGTAAATTATATATTTTCGTTTGTTAAAATTAAGGGCTGTCTTTTCTAAATTATTAAATATGGAAATAGTGCATTGATATTATTGTTGATTCAATATCATAGTTTCTTAATAACAACATATTTACTATTTACTTATTTACGATTTTTTAATTGCACTTTTGTTACAGGTTACTGAAGACAATGATGATGACGTACAATGTATTACGCCAGGTCCTGTTGTTCCACCAAAGCTAAGCAACCCACCTCCTTTAGTACCACGTCTCATAAATAATCAACCAGTTGATGTAACATCAGATAATGTTGTTCAAATGACTGATAACGATGTTACCGTTAACACAGCCACAGGCGGTTTGAAATTCCGTGTGGACCCTCAAACTTTATCATCAAATAAAATGTATCGTCTACCGGATGGTCGCATATTTGCTATTAATTCAAACCCTGCTATGCCAGGTGGATATTCAGCTACTATAGTAGCAGTCGCCGAAGCAACTGGTAAAACGATATCGAAAGGCGCCACGTATGCAGCTAAACTTAGCTCGGTCGCTCCTTCACCTGTAGCCACTCCCAAAGCAACCCGGAATGTACCTCGCATTTTAAAACGTAGTACACCAAAAGCTACTATTTCCAAAATAAAACCTGCTGAAGTTATGCCTAGAAATTGCGATTTGAATGTTCCAGTAGAATGGTATAGATACAATTTAGTTGATGCAGTTGATGCTTTGGAATACGCTCTCTCAAGACTTAATAAATTAAAAAAAGAAGCTACTACTGTCTTCTTACGTACTCGAACAATTGATGAAATGCGCACTATTCATAGAAGTTTCGAGAGGTTGCTGAATACGTCATCTAGTAGATTTACTGAAATCCGTGATAATCTGAATAAAGGTTTTAAACAGTATCTTACACGGAAGTCAGGTGGCAACAGTGAAGATGACGATGACGTCGAAATATTACCAGATATGGAAGTTAATGATGATCCTATATTTATAGACGAAAATTCTATCGAATCTATTAATGGCTCCGAAAACCAAGAGGTAGATTTAACAAGTGTTGGTAGTGAATATAATGATAGTGAAGAGAATAATAAAAGTGATAACTTTTCCAAAAGTGTAACTGAACCTTTAAATGACAATGAACCTATTGAAAATAGCGATTCACTAGCAGTTATAAGTCACAAAAATAACTCTGTGAATGTCCCAGTAAATGCAATTAACAAACAAAGCAGTGCAAATGATAAAGTGTTGAATAGTGACATAGTTAAAGAAACTGAAAGGGACTTGAGAGAGGACAATAAAAGAAAAAGCAATGTTCAAGACGATGTCATTATGGAAATTAGTGAAAACGCTTCTGAAAAGAACATTCAAGAACAGAGTAGTACTGTAGCTGATGCTCCTGTTACTGAAACAGAAAATGACAAAGTAAATAAAAAAGATAACATGGATATAGATGAAGAAACTGACTCCAACACAGACACAATCAAAAATGACAATATAGACAAGGCAGATACACTGCCTACCAAGAATAATTTGGAATGTACAGAAAATTCTGAAAGGAATGGTCTACAAAATGATGATGAGGGTGAAAAGAAGTCAAATAAGGTAGCTGAAGTAAAGGATGATGGTATAAATAATAATGATTTAAATGATAAGGCTGATAATCAAGATAGTGATGATAGACTGCAAGATACTGAAATGAGTGAAGAGATGATTGAAACATTGTTGAAAGATGATGTAGGTGATGAACAGGGAACCAGTTTGAAAACTGTAGAATCTTCTGAAATATTAGAAGAAACCTAAATAACTTTTTATATCTTATTTTAGGTAAGTTATATTATACTAAATATGCATAAGCTAGGTAGTTAAGTACATAAATGAAACTGGTCAACATTTTAATACTTGTCTAAAGTTGTTAGCCGACTTCAATGTAGATATTCAAAACAATTATAAACTATATATTATTTGAATGGGCAGAAGTGATAGAGAACTGTTTTAATTATCAAATGATATTTTTTATTTTTAAATGTATCTTGGATCTGAAATACATTCATCGGTTGTCAACCACTCTAGTTGCTGATTTTTTTAACATCCCATATAGGTAAAAATTACCAAAACTCTCAAGTGAAATGTCATTATTTGTTTTACTTAGCTGCTAATCATAGTGAACCGTATCTATAAACGAAATTTGTATAGAATTGAAATATCATTATCTGATTTAGATGAACTTTAGTTTGATTGCGTTTTTCAAGAAGTTTAGTGTACATGCAGCACTTATTTGGATAGTACAAAAAGTGTTGGTGTCAGTATTAAGCAGTTTGTAAAGACTGCAGACTTACGACGAATTCAAACTAAGTCCTAACATTAGACTACAAAATCAAATTAAAACTATCGAAGCAGACTGGGTGCTGTTTTCGAATTGTATGTAGCTTGTAAAACATTATTGTGAACTGGAATATCTTACTGAATGCTCAATTATCTGACAGAAATAACAATGTATGCTAATAACGCCATATGTTAATATGAATACGATTTTACTGTATTTCTGGTACTTATCAGAAAATGTTGCATGTCCTTATATTACAAGCTATTATGGAATATAATCTGATTGAGAAAACCAGGGTGATGCACTGTGTAAACAGTTTCTTGTTATTGCCTAATAATATCCAAGAAGTCAAGAAAAATAATATCAACTGTTCCTCGTAACTCATATTTTCTCTGGAATTGTTGTCTCTATTTTTTTATTAAGACTTATCTATGTACGATATAAACAAAAGTAAAAACACAAAATGGCAATGCAACCCCAAAAAATAACGTTGGCATTTTGTTTGTTAGTTTAAGTACAGATTAATTCAAACCCTAATTGTTAATTGTCTGTCATCTAATAATAATATTGATGTTTATAACTAAGTCATTGTAGTACATTTTTGTTTAGGATGTATCTGAAAACTGATAACAATACATATATGTTAGTGAATAACTAGTTTACTGTTTGTGGCACAAAACTCCGAACTATTTGTCTTGTTGAAAGAATTTTTGTTCTATTATTCAGTACACTGGCTAATTAAAAGTGCACTGACTAATATCTATCACAGTATATTACATTTAAAACATTGGATTTACTTTTTATATCGTCAAGCTAAAGCAGTTGTTTTATATTTTTATGTCTCATTGAGAAGAAGAAAGGATAAAATTATAGCAACTTGAACTTATGGCATGTATACCATTCAAATGGTAGTTACTTGTATATTTGTTTGTTTTTTAGGCATTATTTAATTTGTTCCTCTTTATGTGTATTCATTAGTATTCCAAACAAGATTCAACAATCGTTATTTGCCACACGCTTCATATAATAATTAATTCCATATAATAAGTTGAAGTAATGCCGCATTTCTTATGCTTTTTATCCTGCAGTAGATTTTATAATACAGAATTACTCATTACAAATAGCATGCACATTTACAAATCATTACAAAATTATTCTTGGCTTATTTAATTTATTTAAATAGAAATTAATCGAATTTAGTTCTCATTCGAATTGAAGTGGTAATAGTGTACAACAAATTTAATAATAATTATATAAGTTATATTAAATATATTATTTGAAATTATTAGCTACAAGCGTGTTTATTTTTTCATATTAAATATCCAAACGTAGATTTACGACATAGTTGTGTAGGATAATATGTAGTTTTTATATAACTTTTATATTTATAGGAAAGTTCAAAACAACAACAATTCTATACCTATTCGAATTTGATCCTTATAAACGAACATCGAAAGTTGAATCTCGTTAGGAGATACATATTCGTATTTTGTTTATGAGCGTATATTTTATAATTTAAGTTCATTAACTTTGTGATATCTGACAAGGTGACTATAGTAAACATGTAATTCCTTTAAGTATTGGAACTATAATAAGTTTATTTGACTTTTGAACTATGCTATATAATGTTATATAGACTTTAGTTATAAATTCCTCGCTTATTTTTGAATACTAAAAAGTGATGTAAATACAAATCTGGCTCAGGCAAATGTATCGATGGATGTTAAGCCATTTAGAATATTTTATGTTTTTTTTTTTTTGCTAATGTAATGTTATTGTGATAGTCGATAGGCCTTCTGATCTGATGTGTCTGTCGGTATAAGTAAATTGTTGGAATAAGAAATACAAACCCATTGTATTTCATAAAAAAGTATTTTTATTTATTTTGTTGTCCATATTTTTTAATTTCTTGTATAATCAAAATTTATGCTTAAAGTATAATCTTCATCAAACAATATAAATTGGTGGGAACATTTAACCAAAATTAAACAACGAAGCAGTGACATCATTTTATTAATAAAAAAACTTAGATTTTATTTATACAAAATTACGAATGCAAATAGTCTGTGTTTGATACCTTATAGAGTATAAATTAATGATGACAGCAATATCAAAACATGAGACAAAAGCACTTTAATATCACAATTCTGTTTGTATATAATTCGTGATTGCCTAGAATCTAAATTATGAAATGCAATTTATAAAAAAAAACTTATAAAGTAATCCTAGAAATTAATATTTTATGAGAATTTAGCTGCTTTTTACGATAACAAATCAACCAATTGGTGGAAGAATATAAAACAACATTATTATGTATCATTTTGTCAAACATTACCCACGCTATGTGAATGCGAAAGGCTCATTACTAGACCAACTTACTGTTTCTCAAAAGTTCATTCACACAAGCACCATGCAATCTCTCTGTTTTCCCATTTAAAGCTTAATATATGGGACGAAAAAAAGAATTGATACTTAATTTAATTACATAGGCACAATACACATTTACGGCATTATTAATTTATTATTATGATAGACACGCTTACATTATGCTAGGTACAGGAATTAAAAACACTTATAAAAAGAATTAAATTGCATAGACAACACATAAAAATCGTTTTTATTATGCTACTGTCCTTCAGACAAACATTTCATGCTTAATTTGTGACTTGATAGACACCTTGTACTTATGTTCAAGGATTAAGTTATGTTATCAAATAAATAACATTTTTACATAAAGAAGTAGGTCTGGTATTCATTACATTTTTATGATTATTAAATACAGATTTGCAAAATCGACATTCTTCACTGACTGTACTATTTGTTACGTGTTTTATAGCTAATGATCCTCAATAACGGAAGTGGCCTTTCCTGGAACGTTCTTCGTGGTACACCCGCATAGGAGAGTACGTGCCGTTCGTTGTTCCATTCGTATTGTTTAAACCTGAAATCCATTCATGAGCACATGTTATTATGAGTCTTCTCTACTTAATCATAACTTTAACGAATCAATAACTTATTTACTGCCAAGCTATCCAGTAACTTTCAATTCAAAAGATCAAAGTGAGCTCAATCGCGGTCCGTCATGTCAATTGTTGTCAAAATTATCTCGACCAATGACGGGCGAGAATGCGATCGAGCTCACGTCGAAAGTTCGAATTGCTAGTTACAGAATAGCCTAACTGATCTATGAGAGAACCACAAGAACAAGCATTTACTTTGTAGTGCAACAAATACAACGATTTATTTATTTATACAGTGCAGTTGAACGTAGGGTGTTTTTAAAGAAAATAATAACATTTCTCCCGTTTTGCATCACAGAAACCGACAGTCATTTATACCTATTAGTAACTGTTAAAAGTTTCAAGTTCAAAAGTTAAAATTACTTCGTGTCAAGAATAATGACGTTATAATGGTAAAATTTTCTGTAAAAATCACCCAATAATATTACGTAGATACCTTTAGCGTTAAGCTGTCCGTCTATAGAGGAAGCTTTTAGAAATAAATAAAACCAATTAGCATACATATTTAGTTCGGTACACAAAGAGCTAGTACACAACGGACAAACATAAAAACTGGAATTGGCAGTCAGGTAACGTTAAATTCCAACAAGAAACACAAAGTAAAGTCAGCTGTTCGTCAATAATATTGCTCAAATACAATCTCAAACTAAATGACATTTACACGCATTGTTTCGCTTACCTTGGAGGAGATGGTGTGGCGGCGACACAGCGGGCGCGGCGCAGCGCGGCGCCAGGAGCAGGTGATAGAGTCCGAGGTACACAGCTGCCACCACCAGCGCCACCACTCCCAACGACCGGTACACCATGCGCACCGCCTGCAACGGCTGCTGTAGGGAAACCATACCGCCGATAATAGCACCTATACACCGACCTGATCAAAACAAACAAAGAAAATTATTAAAATACACCACTATAATATAAATACCAACACAATAGGCATTTAAAATAAAATATTAACACAATATAAAAATAATAAACAATAATTCGAAGAGAAATTTAAACGTACCGATACAGAAATGAGCAATAACCGGCAGAGTTTGTCCGGTAGCTGTGTATTTGCGCGGCACCAGGTGACGGAAATACAACACAGCGGTCACCCACACTAAGCTAAGTGTGAATACTTCCAAAATCTCGCACACCACCACCCATGTGTAGTCGGTGCTGTATGCCAAACCTGGAAGTTATAAAAAAAAAACATGTAACAAATTATTTTCAAAATAACGGCTTTCGTATCAAAATATTTGTTGTGAGAATTTTACCACCCCTAAATAATAAAATATTTCTATTTTTTTTTTTGTTGACTTAACAGCTACAATATTATTATCATACAAATAAAAAAAGTATTCGGAAAATTGAACAGATATTTTATATGGCAACAATAGGTATCTTGATTAAATGCTGTTTCCAAGTTTTGCTTATAGGTGATCTTAATTGCTCGGTTAACATACCAGTGTATCTTATGCCGTAAAAAGTAAATGCCATGATGAAGACATTGGAATGGCCAATGTAGTCTACGAGTGCTTCTGCCCACCAGAGGGCTGGCACGGCGGGTAGTGCTCCTGCGGTTAGCGTTAGACCCATTTCTGTTACAGTGCCATTCAGCTCCTGTACCGTCCTGAAATAATAGTAATTTGTCATTAGGTTACTTTACTACGGAGATTACCAACAAACACTGATTTTATGAACGAGTTCGGTAGATTTCTATAAACTACTATTCGTCATTAAATCATTAAAATTTGACTAATAGTTTTGTTTGATCAAATATTTAAATAAATAAACACAAACCATATGTCTCTACTCCAGAGACCATGACCTAGTGATATTTAAGTAGGTACCTACGTTACTTAAATATTAAACACTTTGTATGGTACCTACCATCATAACAGGCCCTTCATAGACAAAATTATTTATGATTCCCATGGCAAACCGAACCTTGACTATTCAAACGCAATCTGTCTATGGGTCAGTTTTTGCGACATTATACGATCACGCACACTAGTGCATGCACCTTTTGTATACGAAACGCCCAAAAAAACTTTACCTGCTTTCCCAATGATCAACGCCATCTTTATGTTCCCAAGTTATATCCTAATTCCTAATATTATAATGCATTTTTTTTTGTAAATACTGGTACTTGGGTACTTACTGGATAACAAATTTTTGATAGGGTTGAAATATTTTACTATCTTACCATGGTAAGTAAGCATCGATCCCGCTCCATAAGGTGCCTAACAGCGCCACCACAGCGAAAACTGCAGCTGTTTCAGCCCCGTATCGCCGCACCGTGTTCATTGGCATCGCCAGCACACCAGTGGCAGTGTGCCACCACCACTCCGGGGTAGACAGGGGCATATGACTGAAATTGATGGCAAATGTTAGATAATAAGAATTTGTGACACTGAGGGTTTTGAATAGATAGACATTCAATAGGTCGTTCTTTCTGCCACAAAGGTACCTACCTCTTTCCAACAGATTGTACCTATGTTATAGGTACATATAACTAACACCAGCCTGTAGATAGATCTATCATTAATAGTAGGTAGGCGTAGCAGATAGTAGGTAACCAGAACGGCATATAAATGATATTTATTATTGTAGGAAATGCTAAATCGTGTTTGCATGATAAAACTCGTTCTTTCAAACAGTGATATATATTCCTGGTAGGCTTTAATATTTACAGTGACCTAATAAGGAACAGTTAGTTATTTGTTGCTGTATGAATAATAATCAAATGCTCATGCAATTTACATAAATACAATATGACTATATTCTACAGATGAGTCATTCAAAAGATGCAGTGAAGCAAATCACCACTTCCTACATATCAAAGGCATTCACTAGTGATTCATAGTTATAAAAGTAGGTAGTACCAACTGACTACGTTGATTATAAGCGTGTAAAGTACGTAAATACATCGTTTAGTGCCTGGCATACTCCTGAAATTCTCGATACACTTAACAGTCTAATTTTAACTGTCGTAAACGGCTAAAGCCCTTGCAATAATAGTGTGTTTACTGTTTACATACCTATCGAATAGTAGAATAAGAGCTCCGATGACCATGAATACAGCGTGAAGAACAAATGGGATTAGGAACGGAGTGTCGGGCATTTGTTCAGCGGCCAGTCCAGCCAGTGGAGGGAAGATGGCCAGCCCAATTGTGCCGAAGGCCAACTGTCTGCCGACATCGCCTCGTCCCAAAGACGTTTCTCTGGTCGCAATCACACAGGCAGTACCGAGGAGAGCTAAACCTGCTGTTGGCCAGATGTCCGATAATATTCTGAAACATAAAATTATTTAGCCATAAATATTAAATAGAAGTACGATTATTTTATTATCTTAACAAGTTTATTTATTTCCAATGTGGCGCTTAACTGCCACAATGTCTACTAGGTTTAGGTAGGTACTAACGGAAATAGCTGATTGTTTACATACTCAATAATCATTATTAATAACCCTACATGGGTCTATAGTGGAACTCGTGGTTCGTGGTTTGAGTCACTGATAGCAAAAATTCCATTAATCACTGCTTGACACAAAACAAATAGGTATGAAAATGCATCATTCTAGTAGTGATTGAATAGACTAACATAGACATCTGCTAACTTACAATGACGTGTCTAATTTAAACAAAAATCAGAAAAGAAAACTTGAAATCCAACAAAATTAGAAATCATACAAACGAGTCAAAGTACCAGCGCGGTACTTATGTAAGCATGTATCTTATAGTAATTGAATAGGTCCTTAACAGACCTGATAATTAAATAGGTCCAGAACGTATAACTGGGATCTCCAATGACGAGTCGGCATTCAGCGTCAGCCAAAACACCATCAGGTTCATCATAGGGGTCGAGAACTTGGCACCGCACGGCCGGCCTGCAGTCGTCGTCTTCCGAGACCTCTGCCAGACGGTTTGGAGGCACCTGACATTTTGAAGGTCCCGCTATAATGACGACAAAATTAATGAATTCAGATCACTCTTTTAAAGTCCTTTTTTCTATGAAAAAGTAAAGTTATACCTACAACAAGAAATCCATTAAGATATTATTTCACGGGTTTACATTATTGGATCTTAAATTTGGAATTATTGACTACCCCATTTGTGAAAACGACGACGATAAAAGAATTGCATAAATTTTTGTTATTTTCTCTTGGTAAGTAGAATTATTTATGTCTGAGTTACTTGGTAAGTAGGTAGTAGGTACTATACCTGTTCGATATGTGCACCAGTCGGAGTCTGATGTGCTGTTATCTTCAGGTAATTCTGGTGCTATCAAAGATAAAGGCACGCGAAGCCTCGCTTGGTGCTGCATGTAGACCAGACACTGGCCGTTGTAGCAGAAGTGTGGAGGGTTCACTTCGAAGGGCATCGCATGTCTCACTTCGTCGTCTTCGGTGACTTCTGGCGCCGAAGTCTATTTAAAATGCCAGTCAAAAATTAGGACTGCTATAAGACAGGGTTACGAGGTAAATGAAGACTTTATAAAACCTTACGTAATGGCTTTTTAAAAACTTAATTGGCATTATCCTTATAGAGGGCTATAATGGCTTTATATAGTAGATTTTATTTCCTTTCCTAGCAGTTTTGCATGTGGTAAAAATAGCGAGCAAGAGCACAAGGTACACACTAAAATATTGACTTATTGATATTCTGCATAGTTTTACATATTCTATGTCGAAGAAGCTCGACGAATAATAATACACAGCAGCATTATTGAGCAGGCAAGACTATGTTGTGGCGTGACCAATTGAACATAATAAATTAGCAACATTATTGTATCGTAAACGAAGCCGATTTTAGTATCTCATTAGAATAAATCTGTGAATGAAATCTTTAGCTTAATATTATTATGGACCTATCTATGTACTGATGTTTTATACTTAGTCACATTAGTACTGTCTTTACGTAGTTTTTATATACTCAAATGTAATTTATATCCTTTGAAATAGCATCGTTTTTAGATAGAAGTTGCTTTTGACTTTTTCTGAAGTGTCCGAAAAGATTCGAGTTTATTTTAATGTAAAACATCTTCAACATACCGTAGCGTTGGCGACGTTGAGGTACATCGGGCTGAGTGTAGTCGTGGTAGATGTGGTGGTGAAAGGCTGCTTCACCCATGTCATGTTCTCGTCTGCACACCCGTACTCACACGATGTTACAGCCAGTACTCCTGACTGCCAGATGATAAACGTTCATAAATATTTAGATAGATCTTATACCTAAGTAATGTGCAATTTGTAGGATTTTCTCCTTCACTTTTCGATTCCTAGAATTATCTAGCTTATACTTCATAATCTTAATCTTTTTCGAATTTAAATTATAAGCCATTTAAACAAGATTAACAACTAACCTTTTCGCCAGACCACCGGTTGCAACGCATGTCCTCCTTACATACTTCTTGCATGACATAAGCACTGTCTTCATCGCACATGAAGAGCACTTCAGGTCGTCGAGCCTGTGGAATAAAGTTACATTTAGGTCGAGATTAAGTCCTAATCTAGAATTTCCGAATCTATGCTTATAATAGAAAACAATTTTACGACAGTGATAGATAAAACTCGAAATAGACTCTATATCTGGTTTCAAGATAACGTTTTTTTTTTTAATTGTTAAGAGGCAGTTTAAACCATATTTAATGTTCTACTTCATTTATCTAGACAATAAACTTCTGTGGGAAACTTGTGTAATTAGACAAAAATGAAATAATAAAAAATCCAGTGTCTAACTAGATCAAAAACTGCGTCACATTAATAGACAAAATTGGCCTTGAGATACCTAGGAATCTACAGAAATGTCTGAGCAGTTGTGTTTTGTTAGCAGCTAGATAATAATACCTAAGTAGATTTTTACGAACACTATTTTTCGATGAAGCCTTCTAACTAATTACCGCACTGTGGATTAGTTACACTTTAATGGATTACACGTGTACTAACCACAAAAAGATACGAAAAGACTTTGTTGTAGGTCACTGAAATATTAAGTTGCCTGTGATATTTATGTTTTCTATGATCGATTTAAGTCATTGCTATTGATGAACAATTATGTTAGTATTGTTACCTCATGTCGTTCCGTATAAGGGACCGCAAGGAGGAGCGTGTAGAATATAGCGCTGAGGATGAGGCAGGCAGCTGTGATGACTCGCAGCAGTCGCCCGGAGCCACTCGGGTTGGTGCCGCCGCCAGTTGACCCTCTGCCCACTGACAGTCTGCATACAAATTATACACCTTAGAATAGTATTAAAGAAAAGTGTTTATTTATTCAAAATTATTATTTGATTACGATATAGATAGAACAGTATTTTATAAATATCCCACTGCTACTGGCTAAGAAGTTTCAGTTGAATAATTAGGTGTATCAATTAAATCGAAATCAGCGCAGACGCAGATGTTACGTGAAAGTTTTAACAGACAATTCTTTTGAGAAGACATAATGAAGCTCTAATTGTTAATTTTAGAATATTTTCAAGTCACGACAGAGACATTGTAATCTGGTTTAAAACTTTCTCACGTCGACAATGACCACAACAATGTAGATCAAACCTTGTATACCGAATAAGGAACAATAGATGACAACTCCATATAATACTTACTTATCAATGAGAGGCCCCAACACGGCAGGACCTAGCAACGCAATACATGGTGCGACAGCTGATATCAACCGGGCTTCTCCCTTGTCTAGGCCCACTGACAGCATGTGCAGTGGCAGAAAAGGGAAGATGCACCCAATGCCTATGAAAATAAAATAAAAATTTACTTCTAGATATGTACGTACTTTAAAATTGGCAAAGAGACGAATCTTACGAGGTCCAATTAATTGACCACATACCGCAATTAACAAAACAGTCATGACGAGTTATTAATTAATCCGCCGCTAAGGAACATTTATGTAATAAATTGCGTGCTTCAAACATCTGAATGAAGCAGTTGAAAGAAATAAGTGGGAGCATATGGGTCATACTGGCCGCAATGCAGTGGCGAGTCCAAGTCCGAGGTGAACGGTCCCTAAATCATTCGATAGGTAGCATTTGTCGCTCCTTAGAAGGCAGCTTGCACTGACCGGCTTGAATTATTGGCCTCCTGCTACCTAACCACGATGACTTGAAGTCTTGGACCACTTTTTATAGAACCAACTGGGACTTGAGACAATCTTGTTCTTATTACATTGGCCAAGAAAGGAGCAAACATGTGTGCCTTATTTATTAGTACTAAGAAACGATTTACAATTTAAACCTGATTTTTTTATCCCTGTGAAGTAGGAATTCAAAAATATTTGGTTTCTGCAACAAATGCGACTACAGATTTTATATATAAAAATTTCACTTCGTGTCATCTATGTGCATTTTTACTGCAGATCCCTGTTTTTATTAAATAATATTTATACTTATGGCCTGTGTCAGTCACAAATGATGTAGCATTCTAAAAGTGAAAGAATATTTGGAATCGGTCAAACAGATTTTGCGTTAAAACTTTACAATATACATACATAGAGAACACAAGTGTTTTAGATTATATTATTCTTTCTAAGATCTCATATATGAGAGCCAAGTTTCAAACTCTTCGTTTTAAATCTATACGGTACGTAAATTGCGTTTTATACTTAAATTAGGTCGAAATACCACAGTCGTAGCTCGTAGCGTGTAGTTCGTAGCGCGTAGTATGTAGCGTATAGGTCGTAGTGCATTGTTCGTAGCGCTTATTTCGTAGTGCGTAGCAACGTTTTCTTGTCTATCATTTCGTAGGCGTGCATTTAATAGATTGACAAGTCCGCCACACAAAAAGAGTTTACAGACCCTACACTGCCCGTTGTCATGCATGTGGCAGATAATAGCAAAAAATGCTGCTACGCCACATGAAGTACGCGCTACGAACTACGCATTTAGTATTCATTGCAACGTAAGTGTGAAATGGAAGTGAGCTTACAGATTTAAAGTTGCATGTAGGGTTAGAAACATAACTCTATATGGAATTTGATTACTTTTTGATAGTCCGAAGTAGTAAATAGTCTCATCTAGGCAACATTTTACAAGAAAAATGTTTTTTGTGCGATTTCTTGAAAAATTGTTTCAATTTATCTGTGTCAAATGTTTTTTGTCTTTTTTGCTGGAGTTTGAGGTAATTGATAGTACAAACGAGTTTTGTTTTTGTAACAAGGATTTTTTGTTAGAAAAGCATTAGAGACTGAATAAGTATAAATGGAGCACGTTCTCAGTAAGGACATTACTTGTCTTATTTTTTACTGATTTGACTATCGCACAATCCCGCAAGGAGCAACGTTCTGGCTGTTATGTATCCGTGAACTTCTATGTTTGTAAACGAACCTAAGACATAGGAGAACATCCTAATGTTCCCACATTAAAAATAACGTATTTTTATAATCGAATAATAAGCCTTGACAATATTTGAAAGAGTTTTCTCCTATGTAGAGAGTGGAGAGTACCTAGTAATTTGATTGAATGAAATAAGAACTTACCCGAAAGAAAACAGAAGAGGACGCATTTAAGCGTTATAAGATTCTTATTGACGAGTTGCTTCATCTTTGCGATATTTCTATTCGTTTTCTAAATAATATCAGCTATTCAGGCATCTTGGATCTGGAACAAAATTAACACAGTCATTAATAACACTCAATAATGATACAGCTTAAGCTATTAAGTTAGTTGTTAGACATTATTAAGACCGGTTTCAAATTGTAATGGTGTATTTTTAAATGAGATTTACCTTCTTTGGTATTAGAATGTTAATAACATAGTTTCCTCATACTAACTCTCTATGCAATCTGGTACTATTAGCTCTAATTATAAATGCTTGAGATATATGCAACCTGAGCTCTAATTTTATATTAATTGTAACTATAACGAATACACACCAAAATATATGTCGGTCATACAGAACCATACTATTTAGTTTTCGGACATTTTCGATTGTCGTTTATCCGTCTGTCGTATGGATATGGCTCAATAATACGACTTAGGCACAAAACAGTTTATTTGGGCCGGTTAAAAAACGAACACGTGTCTACGACATATGTACTGGTCTAGATACATACGAATCAACATTCAACACTGGACATATGTACTTGTATACCTACGTAACATACGTATCTAGATTCTGCAAATTCAGATAGAATGAATTTAAAATTTGAATTGATAGACAGAAAAAAAAAACTCAAACAAACAATCAATGCAGCGTTTTAGCAAATCGGGGCCACGGCCACTTATTTAAACGCCTACATCACCGGCGTCTCGTGGTGACACAACCAATGCCAACTGTTATAGCATTAAAATAGATGCCATGAGATGACTCTTGCAGTGATCTCATCCTGACAGCATTCAGTAACAGTGGACAAACGGGCTCGTAAAAAGTTCACTAAGCATTGCGATTGCGTGCGCGCCGGATGCCCATTATTGTAACTACCTATAGGGCTTACTGGCATAATCAGTAACTTTTTCATTCTTAGCAATTCTGCTGCTAAATACAGCTGTTTGTTTGGCCTATATACTTCCAATATCCTTTATTAGTAAAGGTTATTTTAACACCTCGTTGTAGTTTTAATGTTTAATGAATGGGTGATGTAATTCGGTTACAAAATATTTATTAATATCTCCTTGTTTATTTTTATCGCATGGAAGCTGTACATGAACACATTAAACAGACAGACATTAGATAGGAGATTAAATACGTAAAGAGAAAGTTGCAAATAGACGCAGACTTAAGACCCACACTTCATATTCGTTCGCAGTTCTTTATTTCAAAGTTTCTCTATTCAGTGCAAATGAGAGTGATATGAAATGACATCACATTTAAAAATATAACATTAGTCATTGCTTCTTATTGGACGGTTTGCGTGGTAGGTCTGTATATTAATTGTGAGAGCTTATCTATCAGAGGTCGTGCAGTCATTGTCATGGAGTAGATACCTACCTTTTAGTTACCGATCATGTTTCACTGAATACTTATTAGCAAGTAACTAATATAAGTTATTGGTAAGCTTTAGAAACAGTGTCTACTTTTTTTAAGGGGGAAAATCATCGTTTTCCCCCTATTATTTTCTAGCCAGAACCCCGGTAAAACCGCTAGTTAATCCGCAGCTCCGGATCAGCAACGGTGGCTACTTAATACATAATAATAATAATTCACGGTCTTCGTTTTTAAAGTACACACATGTTATGTAGTGCGTAGTGAAGTTACCCATTGCGATTACATATTTAACACACCTACTACGAGGTATTACTCAATAATGTTTGTATACTATAAACCACTTATTTCTATTCATAACAAGATAATGAGGCAAGGTAAACACTTTAACTGCATTGGATGTTTAAACAATCACGATTTTCTAACTAGAAAGAACATTAGCGGTAATTTTTTTTGTAATTTCGTAATGCATGGCTCAAGGGGGTCAATCAGTCAACCATTGACTGTTTGGGTTCACGATATTTCGGCGCCGTCTTACAAAAGGGTATCGTATTATCGCTCGTGTAACTGGGTTACGATCGTGTAAACATAAACATGACCGTCCTATACTTTCACATGACAGATGTTTTGCCCGTGGCAAGCCGCCAATTCGGATAACATTTTTTTAACTGATATTAAATTACATAAGTGTTATTAGAGACTAGAAAATCTAATGGTAACACGTCCCTACCTGTAATCAATTTTATTTTTTGCACCCAGGTTTCTGGGAAGACCTTTGTCTAGCAGTGAAGGACTGGTAGATGATAATGACGAGCTTGCTACTTGGCTAAAGATTCAGTCATAAATTGAATAGTTTTTGTAATAATAAAGAACAACACATTTTCGTCATTTATTTGTATCCCATTAAAAATAGAAGATGACAATTTATTTTTTATGAAAGTAAATTCAATATTGTATAGAGTTGTTGTCTAAAATCGACCGTGACATTCAGCTATACCATCAAATAAGTATAAGTAAGTAGGCACGTAAAATAATTATAACAATCAATCTATTTTAGTCGTACATCGTAACAATAAAGCTTAATGTAATATTACATATTTCGGTTTGCGTGTCAGAAGGCTGTTTGAAAAGGGCACGGCGGCGGTCGATGGCCAGAATTTGGCGAAACTGTTTGACATGACATTGCGAATAACAACGAGCAATGCGACGAAAATAATACGAAATATGTGAATGTGATGTGGAGAGACTAAATTAATGAATGAATGCACGTTATCGTGAATTGCAATGTCGGCCTGGTGGCAATGGAAACGTGTAAAGCAGACTGCGACCATGCTCAGTCACCGTAACCAACTGTCACGACACAGCCGCCGGTTGTAATTTGATTTTTTGGCCATAAAACATTTTTTACGCACGCTCATTGTTATTTCATACAAAAAAATGCTTTCTACAAAACTACTTAGAGAATAAAAACAGCGAAGGGCTTATTCTAAACATCGCGATCGACGCTAAACTTAGCGTGATTACGTATCCATGCGTCAATGTTAACTACATTAACAATTTCAATGTGTTCAAAGGAAATACAAGCTAAACAACAAGAAACGTTATGCATACTCATGATCCTATTTTAAATAGGCAATAATGTAGGTTCTTGCGTAGCTTCATGGAGGCAACACATGAATGAACATCTAAACAGAATTAATACTCCTATCAAGAAGTCGTATTACATGAAATAATAGGTCTCAGTAAACCTTGTATTTATCTTTTGAAAAACACAACTAGGTATCACAAGCAACCCTGAGAGGAAAAGGCAGTCATGAATCTTTGATGAAAGCTTTTATCGCATGCCTTTCTTTTCTTAGTAAACCCTAAAAATACAGTCTATTCCAGACATAGGTACAGAGAATTGCCAGTGAACCTCACTTAAGTGCATACCACTATAGGCTCTATAGTATAGTTCCCTGCGTTTATAGTCGTCCACTGTTCATTCACCCAATGCGTGATATAAGAAGATACTTAGGTCAGTGTAATTGATTGAGCGGAGATGTCGCAGTTTGTCAGACCAATTTAATTCAGTACAGTCTGTCCAGCCACTTGTTTATACATCGCCAGTTGAATTGTGACTTGTATACACAGACTTATGTAGCGACACACCATTATGCGAAGTGGAGGGAAAAATCGATAAAGTAAGCGATAGAAACTGGAACACCATACTTTAACTTCGTTTTATAGTTTGACTTGTTACTGGTTAGAACGCGAAATTATCTGTGGTAAACATTTTAAATTGTTTTTTGATGATTTGTTTTATTTTTTTTTTAAACTGAGAACTTCATTGCGGCAAGTATCTAATACTACTAATAGTAATAAAACAACGACAAAAAAAAACGAGTAAAGAATATTTATAACATTTTTTTTTAAATGATTATATAGGTGTCTATGCTCTAATAAAAATATTGGCAGCTTAATTAGCAATTAATAAAATAAAGATTAGTTCTACTTCGTTAAACTGCAGTGTCATGTTACACTGTTATAAATTCTCTACTAAATATAATTATAAAGTTTCTAACTCTCAATCAAAACGCACTACGACACCTTAATTGACTTGAGCAATAAAACTTTGATCGCATGTCTAAATCAAATCTACGCAGTTATCATTTCTAATCCCCATTCGTAATCGTAATATCGCTCTTTGTAATAGGGTTCGAAAAAATACGAATATCGTTTCTTTCTGATTTGAATTATATTTTTATGATAATAGGACGACTGAAATGTCGGTTATAAATTTTAATAATTGTAAAGACAAATTCAATCATTCAATAAGGTCATCAAAATTGTAACGGTTAAATGATGTAAATAATTTATCAAAATTAAAGAAACCAGTTATCGTAAACTCTGGATCTAGATTTCGAGGCTGTGTATATAGTAGACATGTTAAATTTTAGGCCCACACAACTTCATTAAACACGAAGCATGTGGCGCGGACACGCATTCTTTTAAAAACTGTTAAATTTAAAAACGGATCGTACGAAAACGATGAAGAACTCAATGTGGAACAAACTGTGCTAATTTATTATTTTCACTGGTTATTATTATTTTTGGCTTCCCCGAATCGAATGAACCGTCTGAAGCAGAAGCAACATTTGTTTGTAATTATTATGGATTCATCCTATTAAAAAGTTAATTAACGATGTTAATGTGTGGGCTGGTAGCCGTTATATATTTTCTGTTTGAAACCACGAAATGGTAACACAAAACAACCGATATTTATTTAAATTTTTAACACAAAGATGTAGACCCGAATGTACTCGTAGATACGAGTTTAAACTATAAATATGAATCAGTATTTTGAATGAATATGTAAGTAATGTAAAGAAGTTGTCGATAGCATCACTGCCAAAACAATCGTAATGCTAAAGTAGTTCCCCGTATTAGTTACAATACAATATCAAGTACAGCGCCTTGAACGTGCCTTGACCGGCTGAATAAGGACTGGTTTAAGGAGCAGAGTGCTACAGCAACAGGCTTAGGGCATGTTGTAGTATAAATATTGTAGCTGTGCCGGCCCGATGGCGTCACCGCTATAATCGGTGAAGGTCTGTTGCCGACTTGTGCCCGAATGCGACGGTGACGCCTGTGCGAGTCTCAACACTAAATATCATTATATCATCACACAACTTTTAATTTAATCAACTATGATACACGGCAATCATAAAAATGATCATTGGTATATTTAAATATGACTAATAGCTATGCATCAATGTCTCTGGCATTCTCATCAGTGAAGGGCTAGTTAGGTCGGAAAGCGAAACTCCCACTTTCGCTTTTATACGTTGAACTACTTTGTAGAACTTTAATTAATAAAATACATTTGTAGTCATAGTGACAGTGTTTGGCTAACAACGCTGCAATTCTTCGTAGTGTGCATTCAAATAGCTTACTGATCGCCAGTTATATTTCATATCACGTTCGACAATGCGCTCCTTCATATTACTATGAGGGCGATAATTTGCATAATTAACCTTTTCAGATTAATTTGTATTATCTTGTACTTGTACTTTAATTTGTATTATCACATTTTATTTTACCTTTCGAACACACTTTAATATAGAATAGGAAAGTTACAATTTAAGTTTACAAAGCACTGTTACACTGTAGTGATAATTCGATGTATCAAGATTGTTGTAGGTAATAAGTGTGGACCTACGTTGATCATCAATCGAAGCCTCTAATCCCAAATAAGAGTAATATTATACACATACTGATATTTTTTTTCTATTTACAACTAGCTTTTGCCCGCGACTTCGTTCGCGTGGAATAGTAACTTCCGGCAAATTTTTGGTTTTAACCACATAGTTCCCATAGCTATAGGCTGATGATGATGATGATGATGATGAGTTCCCGATCTCGCGGGATCTTTTCAAAAATGAGATGTGGAAGATATTCCAGGGAACTCTTCAAAAATCAACATAATGAGCTCTGCGTTTGATTTTAATAGATGTATACTCACTTAGGGCATTGAAAAAATAGTTTAAAAACGGACTTTAACTAAAGAAATATTATAATCTTTCCGAACTTAAGATGAAAACTAACTTAAAACTAAAGAAAGCTACGAATTACGAATTTATAACAATTAAAAAAGAAATTATATTAGAACCTATCCTTTATGCTATAATAACCAAGCTTAAACTAAATAATTTAAAAGAAACGACTTAAATCTAATCTAATTAATTTATAAATTAGACTTACAATTTTATTAAAAAAACTAACTACAGTAACTACTAATAATCGATATCAAACTAAACCTACGTTAAAAAGTTTAACCAGAAAACCAGGAAAACCCAACAAATAAACTTATTAATTGACAAATACAACGAAACCAATTTAGAATATACGAAACAGCAGGACCACTACAGACAAATAATCATACGACTGATAATACACATTTTCTACAATAGTACCGAAGCGCTCGGCCGATACCCAACCAAATAATTGTAACAAAATCATAGCGCAATCTATTTCGATCCCAACGCCATCTATCGAGGATAAAGACAACTTGGATTATTTATTTATACTCCGTTCGGGCATTTTCTTTGTACTAAAAGTTTAATTATATTGATATAATTTTTTTCATACCTTTTTACTATTTGTTAACTTTTTTTCGATGAATTAAAACAATAACATGAACCGAAGTCGTGTAACGATCGACATAGTTAGAGCGTTTTCTTTGTACTAAAAGTTGTATTATGTTATATTTTTCATTGCTTTTTACTATTTTGTAAAAACAAATTTCCAATGAATTAAAACAATAACATGAACTGAACAATTGTAATTACACCATTGCGCGATCAACGCCATCTATCTACGGAGTATAGGAACAGCCCGACATTGTTCAATTCCGTACTATAAGTACGAAATTGAACAATAGATGGCGCTGTATGTCCGGAATAAATTTATTTTTTATTTAATTTTTTTTTTTTTAATTTAATTTAATTTTTTTTTTATTTTTATTTTTATTTTATTTTTATTTTATTTTTATTTTATTTTTATTTTATTTTTATTATATTTTTATTTTATTTTTATTTTTTTTTTATTTTATTTTATTTTTATTTTATTTTTATTTTATTTTTATTTTATTTTTATTTTATTTTTATTTTATTTTTATTTTTATTTTATTTTTATTTTTATTTTTATTTTTATTTTTATTTTTATTTTTATTTTTATTTTTATTTTTATTTTTATTTTTATTTTTATTTTTATTTTATTTTATTTTTATTTTATTTTTTGATTTTTGAAATAAAAATATATCTATGTCCTTTCTAAGGTTCTAAACTATATCTGTACCAAATTTCAACCAAATCCGTCAAATAGTTGCGGAGATTAATGGTATAAGCATAGAATGTTCGACGTGATTCTTTAATTTGACATAACTTTTTTATTTATGAACCGATTGACATGAAACAAACACTAAATGTAAATTTAAGCATCCCACAATATATTCGTGAAAACCGCATCCAACTCGGATCAGCCGTTTCTGAGATTAGCGCGCACAGACGAACAGACAAACAGACAAACAGACAAACAGACAAACAGACAAACAGACAAACAGACAAAAAAAAAGTTAATTACATTTTTGGGTTCGACATCGACATAACAATAACCCCTGCTATTTTTTTTATTTTTATTTTCAATGTACAGACAGCACTTTTCTACGATTTTATTATATGTATAGATAATAGCGTTTCATGAAATACATACGAAGTTTTACCAAAAGTCTGTCTTTTTTTTTTTTTTTTTTTTTGAGGGGGGAAAATCATCCAATGACTTTTCTCGCCTTGGGTGAGGCGAGAGGGAGTGTCAGACTCTTACTGACTAAAAACCACCCCGTTCCTTCTCCTGCTTTTCGAGCCGGAGCCCCGGTAAACCCGCTAGGTAGTCCGCAGCTCCGGGTCAGGCATCAGCCCTGCTGGGCCCCATCTGTGGTGGTCTGATGGCTCTTTGAGGCGCGCGCGGAACGCGACGCGCCGCACGCACGGGTCTGGTTCTGTTCGGGCGGTGAGCTACCCTTGCTCGCCGTCCGCAGGCCCGCACTTACGGTGGCCGGAGATCGTCTCGCGATCCCCGACGCCCGGACTGTCTCTCGCGACGGCTGGGGCGTGAGGAGGTTTGTTCTCTCACGCGCCCCGCCTCCTCCTTAGCTAGCATGACTGCTTCACAGAAGGAGGAGACGGCATCCCAGTCCCTCTCGCTCCGCACCATGGCCTGAACCAGTGCCGGGCGCGAGAGGTCGCCGTCGCCGACCACATCCCTGAGGACTTGGCGGTGCTCAGCCCACGCAGGGCACACCGCCACCGTATGTTCTACCGTGTCCTCCGGGCGGTCCTCACAGTGATGACACCCGGGCGTTTCCTCCCGCCCAATAAGAAACAGGAACCTACCGAAACTCCCATGTCCGGTAAGCACCTGCGTCAGGCGGTAGGTGAGGACGCCGTGGCGCCTCTCTAGCCACTCCTCAAAGAGGGGACTTACCGCTGCGATGACAGCGAGCCCAGCCCTCGGTTGCGACAGTCGTTGCTGCCATTCCGCCATGAGATCGCGCCGGAGCTCGTCCCGCCATGCACTGATCTGGCGCGGCAGTGGAGTTTCGCCCCGGCGACACGCGTCGGCGCGCAAACTGAACACGCGCGCGAGCACCTTCGCCTCCAAATCCCACGGCGGTAATCCGGCAAGGAGGTTCGCCGCCTCCCCGGAGATCGTGCGATATCCACGGATCACTCGGATACCAAAAGTCTGTCTACATCGAAGATTTTAGACTCAGGGTCCCTGGATTGTAAAAAAAAATGGGAGAAGCTCATTATACTTACTTCATCTATATCTAGGCGTATATTTCTACCTTTATACACTAGTTAGTAGGTAGATAAACTACCTAGGTGCTGCAACTTGTTATTTTTATGCAATTTGGCGGTTCACCAACATTCCTACTAGGTCACTCTTCCGCATGCTCTCACTGAACTTTTCATCAAAGGACAAGATTAATTTACTGCTACAATATTAACAACTTCGATTCAAAAAGATTTAAAAATATATTTCAACGTTTCTGCGACCCTTGACCGGTTGATAAAAAAAAAAACATAACTAACAGTATCTAAAAGTTCCTAAAGCGCAAGTCAGAGTCGCTTCAACGGAAGACGACTAATTAGAATAAATGAATGGGAAGATGATTGATTTGTGAATTGGCAGGTCATTGAACTACCATGTCCGGTCCTAGCGAGACCAAGACGGAACGATACATATTATAATAAGTATACTCGTATTTATAATAGCCAGGGGAGAGTGTAGGTGGGCGCGTCTTTGCGTTTGCACCGATAAGAACTCGCCGTCACGCCGCGAACATCTGGGCCATACGTCGCATTGTTTTACTTACAAACTACTTAAGTACTTACAGAGAAATATTATTCCTGTCAAGCTAGGTCTACCTTAAAGACAAGACCATCACGTCTAAATAATAACACACATAAACTATCTAATCTTATTTTGGTTTTATAATTAGGTAGGTAATGCTGCGTATGTTACAGTACACAATATCATCTTTAGCTCATTTGAATTACAATTAAGTAGGTGCTTACCGTGGGTGTTCATGATACCTACATAAGTAACAGCCGCGTACTCGTATTACTCAACAAGTAACCTTTGTTATTTTTTTATAACATATGGTTCACTTATTCGAGAGTCAGCAAAAAGAGAACGAATTATTGCTAATGTTTATGAATTTGGATATCGAACTGTTGAATCATGATCATTATTATTTTGTAACCATACCATGACTTTGCCAATACATAAAAACTTAAGACTACTTATATTTTTTTTACTAAATAACAATCTAATGTTTGAAAAAAATATAGTCCGATTACTAGAATTATTGAAAACTGCAGTAAATAATTGTTAATTCGCATAGTTCTAGGTACGAGTTTTCTACGAGTTTCTTCGAGTTTGCATTCGTTGGAAAGATTTCGGGTTCCGTGAGGTTTATAGCAAACAAAGTTCAGGCAAAACAGAGAAAATCAGTGGTAGCGAAATGGAGTTCGCCGGGTTTGCTAGTGGTTTATAGATTGCAGCAAAAAAATCTTACAGCTCATTGTAGTCACATGTCTTATGGTCTTTAAGGTGGAAGCCACGAAAGGTTTATCTGTCACAAATCGAAGGTGGGAAAATAATATTATGTCAGTCCATTTTCATTTACCCTAGCGAAACTTGGGAGAGCTTTCTAATCGTGTTAACTTTAATCATTGTCTAAAATAACTATCCTTATGACTGTAACTTATTCTAAAAGGATTAATAAAGTGACGAATCAGAGTTCCGTTTATAAGACCAAACATCAAACTACTGTTTGTTCAATATACTGAGCCTAATGGCGCAGTACATTAGCACCTAAAACCACGTGGAATTGTTAGTGTCAAGTTACATAACATAAACCACAATGTATGTGAATGTAGGTGCCATGGCATGGCGGTTACGGTGGCATGATGGCAGTGGCAACCGCCGAAGTTTTTATTAGCACATTCAACGGAAGTCGTGCGTGATGCCATTACTACACAAAATGTGCTATATATATATATTTTAATCAATCGACTCTAATGTGCCAGCCCTGTAAACCTAACACGTGTTTTACAAACTGTAAACTGTAATTTTCGAAATGTGTTCCGACATTTTTGTTTATTGGTTAATGGTAGACAAGATGGAGCACAAAGAGTATGTACCATTCAAGTACGAATCTTCTCAAATTGAGATGGACATAGATGACCTCACAGGCTCGTCAGACCCAATTTAGATATACATATATTTGTGTTTACGACATGTATGGCTGAGGAGTGGAGTGGAACGGCATCGGCATTAGCATAATTGGAGGTCGGCAGCCGCAGCTACGGAACCGGTTGGACGGTGGTACGAATATGACGTCATCACTGACATCACCACCTGCCAATTCCATAAAAATAATGAAAATTGGAACTGTTGAAAGGACATTTTTTATATTAACTTCCTCACCTTGTAAAACTCTGTTAGACATTGAGTGGTACCTACCGTGTAAAATCTAATTTATTAGTCGTTTAACTGAATTTATTAGGAAACCTCTCTTTGAGGTAAATCGTTAATAGAATTAACAGAGTATTGTGTATCACGTACATGCCAAGTACTTATATTGATTTATCGTACCTAATATCACAAAGACGACTGAAAAGAAAGTCTGGTTCTTCATGCGATCGGTTTATTTGTAGAAAAATAACGACTTCTCACTTAATTAACTAACGAGACACGAAGACAGCCGCTTTAATTACGTATTTATAGCCATTCATGACTGTTGTGTGAATATGTGTAGTCTGTTCTGTAGTCACTGAAGGAAAACATTCCTATGTAATTAAGTAACTCAATATCAATGTGAAACACGTGCTAGGTGCGGCTTTCCACCTAGTTTTTATTAATTAAACTGTCATCAACAGCTAACAGAAAATCTGGTATCTAGGTCGGCACACCCATAGCCCCACAGAAGTGGTCATGCCCAACCCAACCCCACAAAAGTGAGCCACCCCCGCAACAGACAATTTTACACCCGTACATTACGTATATTATAATCATTTTATGGATATTGTTTGGTCATTGGTCACTTGCAAAAACGGTTCTTTTGCTTTTTTCTAACGTTGTTTACATTTTCATGCCAAAACATTACTTTTGACATAACAGCTTTTAACATGCTTGCTGTAACAGATTTTCTTCTACGTGATTTCGTGATAAACTTGACGAAGAAGGATAGTACATTAATTATATGGAGATGATTCTTTTTTTTTATTGATAACGCAATTTAGTATATTTGATTGATCGCAGTAAGGACTAAGGGCTCGACCTATTTTTATTTAGAGTTAATATTGCGCTTCCTTCACGCGTTGAGAGTTTGGGACTTATTATTCCATTCAGTCATGCAATAACCTAATCCATTGCCTTAACACGAATGTAATGACGTAGGTGTAAAATAAAAACGTTATTGTACTAAAATAATTTGTAATAAATTCCGGAATAATGCGTATTTAATTATATTACCTATGAGAATGCGTGAGATGTGAAGTTGGGATCAAGAATAGATAATTAAAATCCCATCAATTTTAACGGGTTTCAAGAGCTTAAAGCAAATGGGAAGAAAATATAGTCATAAATATAACTCGGGAGCAAACAAATAGAGCCACGAGCATTTTTTTCCGTTTTCAAGAAATACAAAAATACTCTTATTTTAAAGGTATTATTAAATGACCTTTTTGCGGCATATGTTACTAATTAATAAAATATGTCATTAAAATTATCAAAAATGTAAAAACAAAAAACGCTCGTGGCTCTATTTCTTTGCTCCCAAGTGTAGGAGTAACTGTGGAACATAAAAAGACAATGTTAACGTGACATATCTACTAGCTCCTAATCAAAGTAAGGTAAGATAAAAAGCATAGGTAACTTTATCTGTAGTGCAAAGAACTGTGGGTGTCTTCTGTGAAAGTGACATGTCGAAAGAAGAATAGACTGCGAATAGGGGAGATCGAGACGCACCAGATGTAAAATAGGCGCATTTAAGTTATGTCTCTTCTGACGCCTATTTCCTTAGAACCTAAGTATGGTGAACTTTGGGAGGTCTCTCTAGTAGAACCTGAAGAACCTCTTGTTATTTGAAAAAGTCTATATTATATGGCAATATGTTGGCACAGGCTGCGAAATCTTCAAAATGTTACAGCAAAGAGAGCCAAGTTCTGTTCAATATATAAACAAAGACTATCTGATGATCAAAACTGGTCACACAGGACGAGATCTCAAAGCTCTACCAATCTTAGCGTCCGTCCGTCGTTTAATAAAAAGTTACAAATCTTATTTATACATAATCAGGTTAATACCTTGTCTGTTTGCTGGTTCGGACAACATTCAAAATATTTAATTTATGTAGACGCACATAAAACGAGCGACTAACAGCCAACTGGAACATTTTGCTGTTAAAAATAATAAGTAAGTAGATAGATATGTACACTATAACCACGCTTTATATGTATGTATAAATTGTATATCACAGTAGGTAGGTACGTTACAAAACCTGTTTGAGTTTTATTATCCTTCGTTTCCTCCGTCTAGCTTATAAAGCAGTTTAGGACATTGAAACATCCTACATAGGTTTTTTAGTTTCCTTCTCCTTTAGATATCTGCATAATATTGTATTTGTGGCCTGTGCCCGCAGTATATTTATACTCAGTTCAAGTAATTCTATTTGACTCTATGTTTTTCCCTCTGGTAGTTATTCAGATTTGACTATTATTGTTTTACCGATTTATTTGTTGTGATTTGTTACGAAGGAGGACCTATCTGCTAGGTTCATTTCCAATACAGATTTTGGCATTGAGCACCATATACCTACTAGTGTAGTTACAGACGTTTCCTAAAGTCGCTTTATGTTCTGCAGAGAACCATGGGCATTCCTATCTAAAAACGTGGTTGCGCTTAATTGTGTACCTAAGTAGTTATGTCCAAACATAATAATAGTCATCTTGATTCAAAAATTCTGCTTACAATGGTAGATTAAGTTCTCAGCCTCCATGCTTGCTTGTTGCGCAAAAGTGCAGAATCAACAATATAGGTAAGTTTATCTTTAGAATGCCTGGCTACCTACATGTTTCTGGCTGTTCTCAGCAATTACCTATAGACTCAGACTGCCATTAGAAGAAATACCTGCACTTGAGAGCATTTTTTTGTATCGAAGTTTCTACAGTACCTAGGTGCAAAGTTTGCAGTTCTACCTGGTTGAAGAGCTTACTATGAGAAAGACAGATAAAAACTTTAAGAAATCACAAATTATTAATTGTAATATGTAAGAATAATACCAAAGTCACTATAGGCTCTCTCCTAAAATTTTCAGAAAACAAATTTAAGAAGAGCTTTTAGCGATATTTAATAGTTGCCGGGCCATCATGTTAGAGCCGGCTATCTATGTAATGCCATACTACTCCTGCTTAACTTTAATTTGAATTTAGCACTAAGTTACAGTCTCTAAGATTATTACATATTTACCTACCATTGAACAACATGTGTTAAAACGTCCACCGGTTTGTCACACATTAAAACTTAAGTTGTACCAACTTTTTGAGTAGATAAGTTTTATCTACACTAATAAAACTATATAACTCCAATACAATATTATAGTTTAAGTAACTACTGAATCTCGGTATACGTAGGTAGGTGTATCTACTTATCGCGAATACTTATATGAAAACAAAATATATATTTACCTCCAAACAAGAACGATAAGTATTTTTAAATTATCCAAACTTTCATTCACTGAACTACACTTTTTATTTATAAATTCGCAACATTCGTATCACACACTTAGCACACTAATTCAACGTCCAATGTGTAGGAGAATCCAGTTATACCTAACTTCGCTAAAGTATTGTTCGCGCATACCGTTCGGTCACATACAGAGAAGAAGCGCGGCCAGTCGCTGGCGGGTCAAACGCGCACTAAACTACGAGCGCACTCCATCCAATATGAGCCGAATGAAAATTGGAAATAATGCTACGCCGCCTCTACATTCTGGTTGGCCAATGCCAATGGTAACCAACGTTATACAAAACACAAGCGTCCATCGCCTCACTAGTGTGCGAGTTGATTAATAAGACAGTTAATAACTCGGCAATGGACTAAATTCATCCGCCAATACGGGCCAACGTGCAGCGGCAGCATTTCACTACGCGACACGCTTGGGTGCCCTACATCGGTGAAGGTATAACGTGCAATTCTCCGGCTGTTTATGTTTATTTAAAATAAATAACGTGCGTATGTAACTAATTCCCACGGCACATTTATTTTTATCAATCTTGGTAAATTAAATACATAGGTAGGTACGCAGTCAGGTAAATACATTGTAGATACAGGATAACAGGACAACAATATAAAATTGTGTATATTATAATTTAATAACAAGACAAACTTAGCCGTTAGTAGCCGATTTCCTATTCCCCAAAGTGGTGGGCAGAATTAACATAGGTACAAAAGCTCAGCATCCATTAGGTTTCCCAGGAGTGGGCCTATAGCTATATACCTACCGGGCGCCATTCCTTACTCCGTGCTAATACTGGCGATACCCAATACCTATAAGCCGTCGTTAGTAATTTTACTCGACCTGGAAATTGAACCTAACCAACCTAAATAGACATCATCAACGTATTTGTAGGCCTAACTATTTAATTTGCGCTTAGTTTAAGAGCATGTTAGGAAGGTTAGACAGATTTTAGGGCGGTTGCCCAATTAGTAACTTACCTAAGTTGAACTAAGTTCCTACTTACGTATGTGATTCTCTGTAAGCTTTTGTTGGTAGGTAAACCGTTTCAAAAAAAACCATTATTACCTATCGGATTTTGCATGGGCAAGGGCAATAAACAAGCATACGGATTTCCGATCACCTGATCAGCAATCGGTGCGCGTCGCCGCCCCTGGGCTCCTGCAATACCCGATAAATTCCAGGTTCGTTGCCGGCCTTTTTGAAATTTCAGATTGGACAATTGGGGATTGGGATGGGGGAGGGAGAGGACCTTTAGTAATTGTAATAAATGGCGAAAGACAACGCAAGCTTCGTTTCACGCAGCTGAAGTAGAAAGACAGAAGACACAGTGGTGAGGCTAAGGTATTACTCCAGTCGAACAGGTCCGTTTGTACCAAAATGTAGTTTACCCACGTGAATATATTGTACATAAAGCAAAAAGGTTACCATGTTTATACTTTACCTTACTACTTTATTTCCAAAAAGTTTTATAGGTAATAGATTCGACATAGGAACTTATCTTCGACTTAGGATATTCTACTCAGCTGTCAGTAGATAGGTACCTACTGCATCAAAGACTAATCTTTCTAATGGACCTCATAATTTTTAAATAGACAGTTCGGTTTTTCATGCACCAAAATATAGGTAAGTGCTGTAAGATTAACATACTTACGGAAGTTCTGAGGAGATTAATTATTTTTACTCGAATCCTCATGATGTCGGTTCCAATCGTTAACATGTTTTATGCACAGTAATTTGTGGTAGTAAGGTGCTTAATTAATCATATTGATTCACATTATTTAAAGAAATAGACCACCAAACTTATTTGTTTTATGTTCAGAAAGCCTTGAATCTATATTTTTATAAAATTAAAAAAGTATTAAAATGGCATTTCAGGGTTACTAGCAACAAATTCTCACCAAAGATCTGAGGAGACCACGCAGAATATAAGCCTTATCGTAAATCAAAACTTGAGTCAATACAAATTCTTCATCTGTTCTACTAGTTAACTTTCAACTTTTGTAAAATAAAATTCATAAATCGGATCTACATTTAATAAAAAAATAATTTAGTTTAAAGAAATATAAGGTTTATGTATTTTAAGTAGTTGCAACCCCCGGTAATAGTTGACCAGCCAATAAAATACTTTCGACTCGTTGTCGAAAGAAAAAAAATAGAAAAAACTTGCAAAAGATTTTGCTGCAGTAATTTAGGAAAAATTAATTCAACTCAAAAAACATGTAACTCCTTATATGGCCTAAGTGATTAGAAAGTTTTTTTAGAAGATAAAGCTTTGTTAACAGTTATAAGTTCATAATATTACCTTGTCTTGAAGTTAATTTTATTATTTGCTATTTTTTCCTCCACATTTCATTACTGTAACAGTTTAATAATGCTCTGAATCTTATAAATGTCAGTAAATAAAAACTGAATGTTATGGCTCCTGGTAACAACGAGCGACATCCAAGTCATACGGGAACTATACCCAAGACAAAAGTGCGAAATAATTGTAATGTTCCACAAGAAGCTGTTACACCAACAAGGAGAGACATGACGACCAATCTCGTAACGGTAAGGATTACTGCCTAATCGAACCACTTACCTTACACAATAATTGCATGCCAATGTAATTTCCACCTGCATTCATACCTTGCAACATGTCTTGTACTTTGCCATATTTCGGCCTTTCATTGCGTGGCTGTATTACTTATTGTAGTCATAGAACATAATATCCCATATTGCTTATTAATCTGCTTATAATATTGCCACTTAGAGTATCTACAAATATGTTCATAATTTCCTATGTGCCAACAAGTACCTAGTAAAAGTAATGCTAAACAAATTACCTGTAAATAGGATATCTAGTTCATTGTTTTGGTCTGTGGATTGGCTTACAAATGTTTCACCTATTTATCAACATCTGCACCTTATTGCTCTCATTACTTGACTTGTGTACTGTTTCTTATTGATCAATAGGTGCATAAATACTTTCTTTTCTATTTAATTTTAGTCAAGTATTCATCTAGGTAATTCAAGTTTTAAATTGTAAAGAAAGATGTACCCACATTAGCCTTTGTTTACCAAAATCAAACAATAAGTGTACTCACTCCTCTAAGAAAAATAAAATTATCCTATAGTTACTTGTAGAACAGAGTTTACTTTGACACTTGCACCCCTTTTTCACCAGTTGAGTAGCTATTCTATAAATAGGAAATTCATTTTGTATATAACACATAATTGGAGGAATCAACATTCCACCCTCTAAAAATAAATATTAAGAAATGTAGCCCCATTGATACCTTTTTCTTTACAATAAGTTGAAAACACAAATAAGAAAATATTAATAAATTAACTTTGCTACTCCCTTGTTCCATAAAAACCTGCACTCTAAATTAAAATATTGTAAAATGGGCAGCAAAAATAAAATAACAACTCGTGTGTATCTTAGCAAAGCTTGAACACATGTGAAGTTCGTATGAGTTTATTTTTGGAAACCTGAAAGATTCATGTATTTGAATTGGTGCCAAGCTGCCATGGTTTGTGACACAGATAATACTGAACAGAAAACAGTTCTGATCAATTTATTCTATTCTCTTGAATTACCTACTTATAGTTATTGTGTAAAATATTGGCTACTGTGATTTTGTTTTGCATTTCATAAAACATTCTTATGGGAGGTTGTTTTTCTAAATTTAGTGCACCAAAGGTGTGTGCTGTACTCTTTCTGTGCAACATATTTTAGGAATATGTGGGACATGTGATTTTTGAAAGCAATTATTTTTTAGACATCTCTTGATTGGGTGCCCGTCTCAGAATACAACAGTCGTAGTAACTACAGTCAGTCAAGGAAACCAACAAATAATACATCAGATCACGAACTAACTGATTTGGGTAAGTTCACAACTTCACATTATCATATTCATATAACCAAATTTGGATCTGAGATGTTGGTATATTTTGCATTTTGTGTTCTTTTAGACAATTCAGTGTCATTTGAGAGTGGATTTGGAAGATTTGTGCCAGTTAGACCCCAGCCGCGCGCGCTACCGCTGAACGTGCAGAACCGCGAGAATATATCTTCTGAACAACATGACGATGGTGCTGGATCATCCTTGTCTGGCCACACTTTGCACCCGTATGTGCATCAAATGCAGAATGGTAATTACTTTATCAGTTTGTTTTCCATTTATCTGCTAGTGTAATTTTCTGACATTTGATACTTAAACTTGTACTACATGAAAATGCCTTTTAAAACAAGATATTATAGTATTTTTAAAGAATATTAAATCGAAATAGTGAAGCTGTTTGATTATATTTTTTCTTATAAGTTTGGAACACACTTTTCAGGTCTAATTCCGCACTCCAATCATGCGTCCGCAGCTGTAATGATAGTTAATCCAACTACACCAAATGCTGTTACTGGAAACGTTTCACAACCATTTAATGTGAGTACATAATATATTGAAAATTCAAACAAAATGTAATTATTTACAGAGAAAAAACAATTAATTCTTATGTACTTTATTTATTTCAGGCACCTAATCAAAACAGAAACAATTTAACTAGGAACTTGAATCCTTCCCGAAATAATTTCGACGGGAGTCACGCAAGCAACAATAATACTACACCACCAATATCCAACTCTAGAACTGGAACAAAGACTGTCAACTTAATCAACAACATGTATGAACAGGGACAAGGCGGTTTCAACAATCTTAATGAAAATAGTCATGTAAGTGTTCTTCATTATTACATTATTCTGAAATTTTCAATTAAAACTAACATTATACTTAATTAAAAACAGTATTTCAAAAAATATCTTTAGTCCCAATACTAAGACATGATGTTCTCCTTTCCCTAGGTCCACCGGGAATCTGCCCGAGCTTTGGGAGAGGCAATCGCAGCAGCATGTCCCGATGCAGCGGCTGTAGAGCGCAGACTTGGACAAATACGAGAATATATCAGGGTTACTTCGTCTCTCGTCGATACTATGCGTAATTCTGAAGAAGAGGTATGTCTATCATATTAATTTGATATCTAGTTATAAGAACATATGAAAAATGGTTGATATTATTTCTAATTTAGGCTTTTATTGAACACACTAAAGAAGAATATGATGAACTCGTAGAGATGGTAATGAAATTGAAGGAAAGTGAATCTAAACTGGTGAAAATATTAGATACACCAGAGAATGTCGAAGTGCCTGCTGAGGAGGAGACAGATGGAGTTGTTATTGTAGAGATACCAGCTTCTGATTCTCACACAGAGAGCAAACCTGAACCTGCATTAGAGACAAACTTGAAGGTAGACAAAACATCTAATGTTAAAAATGTGCCTGATAGTAATGTAATAAGCAATCACTTGAAAAAAGTTACTAACATTGAGAATGAGCAGCTGAATAAATCCATGCATAGCATTAGGAATGAAGAGGATGGTCATGCTCAGGAAGAAGTTAAAAAAGCTGCAGATGGTGTTACTATTGTTGTCGAAAACGCAGAACCCTCGACAGCTGCACCTGACACTACAGATGTTAGTAAAGAAAATAAAATCCAAGTTGTTGACGAAGACGAAATAAGGAAAGACGATCAAGAATTAAAAAATATGCTACGAAAAAACATACTATCGTGTGTGGAAAAAATAACGCGCATAGAGGAGATGAAAAACAAAAAGAAAGATTCAAATACACTCAGCAATCAGGTTTTTGTTTGTTACTGTGAACTATGGAGTGTGTCCCTATGTTGTGAGCCGAACAATCCATAGCATGAAGTGGATGCAATCTTGAAGCAGAAAATAACCGTCTCTAATAACTTGCAATACTCGCCGAAAGGCATTTGATACTTTCTATTGTGTCAAAGCTGCTTCTAGCTTTAACTTAGACTTTCAGCTTTGATTTGTACTTATAGTTAAACAACTGTTTTATGTGGATACATCGTAATTATTATAACACTTTTTGTACAGGTTTGTGCATGCTAGAAACCATCGTCCCTTACTAGCCCGACCGTGGAGTTAATTTTGAATAATAAACTCATAACCTACCACACAGTAACCTTCATTTTGTGCGGGTGTTCCTACTCTACACATTAACATGTTTATAGACTTTAAATCACATTCGTTCAAATCCGCGCATTGGTTGCGCATGCAGAAATGACTACGTGTTATGACACGTACGACTATATATGAGCTATTTCTGCTGTAAAGATAGATTTAGCCTAGATGAAGATTTCACTAATATGTCTAGTTTATTAGGATTTCAAATTTTCAACACAATCTCTACACATCTGTTTGTTTTTGTCATTGTGTTACCCTCAAACCAATAGAATTCTTTTTAGTGTCTCTCCTATTTGATTCAATGGTTACTTTAATTGGTTTGTATTTTGTTAGGATGCTGTAACGCGACCAGTGTCTGCCCAAAGCAACGGCTCCACATACAGTGACAATGAACTGTGGCAAAATGAGATTAAAAATAAAATGGAAATGTCGCAAATGCGCTTGGCAGCTTTGAAACAACAACAACGGAGGCTCCTAAAATATCAGGTATGATATGGAAATAAGAAATCGAATTTATTGATGACAACATGAAATACCTAAACTAATATTTTTTAAATTTACAGGAAGAAGCAAAGCATCAATTGGAAGAGATGAACAGGGATAGGGAAAGAGAGAGACAAGCTCAGGAGGTGCAACCTTCTACTTCACATGACAACTTTGGTGGTGCACAAGTAAGTTTGACATATATAGACTCCCTTTTCTACCAATATAAGAAACATAATTATTATTATATTAACATATATCCTTATTATTTCCAGAACCAATCACTAAGTGGTAATTACCATCACGCGAATCGTATGTACGCTGCCAACCAGCAGATAGGCGTTGCGACCACGTTACCGCATTCATCAGAGGCTCTGCATTTACAACAAAACATGGCTGCTAGTGTGGACACTGACCATGGACACTCAGTACATTCTGCACATAGCCAAGAGGACAGGTTCTCACATCGGGATACTAATGTTACTGGAAGTGAGGTAGGTGGACACGGAAGAGATAGTTATTAAAGACGCTATTAATTTCTTGTTGTTTGTTAGTGCAGTGGCAGGCTGAGAAATTGCTATGCTACGTGTTGCGGGTTCGATTCCTAATTGGTAGAGATCATTTTGGATTAAGCACAAATTGGCTCAGATCTGTGTGTGATATATCAGATATGTCCAAGACACAGAAAAATCTTAATGTGCAACCAATGTCAATGTCGAAATAAAAAATAAACGGGCTATTCATGATGTACTTTGTTACTAGGAGGCAGCAGGCGTTGGGCGTGACAGCGAGGCAGAGGATGACGAAGTTCTACTCAATGAACGCAGTCGTATTTTACAACTCAAACTTAGAGAATTACAGATGAAGAAGCAACACATGGAAAGTTTGGTAAACATACACACTGGTCTAGTTTTAATTTGCTTGTTATTGGAGAGTAAAAGTCTAATTTTCTTCGGTATTGTTTGTAGGTGCAGGAATTCCAAAAACTCCAAATGGCAACTCATCTAGGTTCCGGTCGTAATAACTACTCTAGCTCGGGCGAAGATAGTGGTGACGAAGAATTACCACGAAAATGTAATTATTCAATTCATTCTTTGTTTTCCTTTTAGTATTTTTTTGATAATCTCTAATTTATTTGTATATTTTAGGCAATAAACCCACAAGTAACAATAAGAATGAAGATCCTTTCAAATTATTGGAAATAAAAGCAATTAAGACAGCTCTTCAAAAGACAAAAGGTAAGAATAAAAAATTGAAATACTCTAATTTTAACCTTAAAGTATCCTTTAAGTTATCTAAACTAATTTATTATTTCTTTACAGACTTGATGAGAACAGTAGAAAATTATGAAGCAGAGCATCTTTCTACGGCTCACGACGATTCTTTCAGAGAATTATCGACTCACTCGAATATTCATGACAAGTAAGAATTTTATTTTATTCCTACAGTTGTATGAAATAGAAGAAAACTAGCACACTTTAGATTATTGTAGTACGTATTTGTATTCGTTCATGTTATGTTTTAGTAAATCTGAAGGCGGTGGTAGTATGGGCGGCTGGTCTAACGAAGGCAGCATGTGTCGCGTGCGCAACTCGTTGCCGCAGCGACACAAGTTCACCAACGAACAGCATTCTCAGCAACACTCGCAACAGTTGCATGCGCAACAGCAACATGCGCAACCGCAACATCACGCGCAACAACATCACGCGCAGCAACATCACACGCAGCAGCAACAAAGTAAGTCCTTACGATATTAATTAGAAGATTTTTTTATTATTTCTGTAGTTAGTCTGTACATTTACAATTCTTCAACTTAATCTAGAACATAATAAAATGTTATCATTTACAAAAGATGTGTGAGAATCATATTTCTTGTACATTTATGTATGTTTATTTTTCTTCCAATCAATATTTAATGCGTAATTATTAATACTGTTTGTATTGGTGTCAAATCAGGCCACGAAGAGAACATAGCGACGTTGCAGGAGTTAGCTCAAGAACTTCGTATGGAAACTGAGAAGATTATGGGTGAGCGCGCTCGCATCAAGGATATGATATCTAATAAGGGTAAGTAAAGTCTATTAAAATTCCTGATTATCATCAGGATGACATTCAATGCTGATCAAAGCCATCCCCTTGTAATCACAACTCAAAATCTCAGATACTATATGGCCCGTACGCTTTATTATTAAACTGTTTGTAGTAAGTTACATAGCTGAATAAAAAAAAGTCTTGTTCCCTTCCTTATTCGGCATAAAAAGGATGACGATAAGTTTATCAAAATTTTGGTTTAGTAGAGTACCTGAAACCAATTTTTTTAGTACTTACTTAACTAGAATCTATCCCTTATTTTAGAAGTGAGCCGTAAGCAAAAGAAAGTGAATGAAGAAGTGCGCGCGGGTCCGAGTGGCCAGAGCGTGGCCAGCAGCCAGCCCGGCCCCGCCGAGCGGCGACAGATGCAACTGCGGGCATTGCTCGCTGACAAGCAACGCGAACTGGAAGCTCTACTCAACAAAGAGGTTAGTTAAATCAAATGTTATGAAGTACCTTCTACCCCTGTGAGGTTAGCCCATGTCCTTCTGTATACTTCTAACTGTATGTTTGCAAAATTACAAGAAGATTATTTGAGTAGATAGAGTGTAAAAGAGGTAACATACAACCAAATCTTACTCAGATTTTATTGTTTTTATTACAGAAAGTTCTATGTTCTGCTCCCGAGCCTCAAAATATGAAGCAAGAATCACGCAGCGCGTCAGTTGTTAATCAATCATACAATAGGTATGTTTTTTACTATACACAACTCTCGAGCTTCAAGCTTTATATAGTGTTGTCACGCAATGCTAGATCAGGTTATAATTTATTGAACCAAAAAACTAATACCTATCTTTCAGTGAACAAGACCGAATCAGCGAGCCGGAATCAAGATCTGAACAAATACTGCTGGATTCACAAGACTCCAGAGAAACAGAGAACTTTAGGGTATGTTATTCTTATTATAATTCCTTCGAAGTAGTAAAAACCGGGAGAGATTACTATGATATTCATATTATCTTCTTTCTAGGGCGGTGGTGACAGCGCCATGGGTGGTAGATCTGCCGCGGCTTTGCCTCCTCATATGGGCAGTGCTTACGGAAGCGACACGGATAGGTAAGACAATACATACAAAATCATACACAACATAAAGTCAACTGGAAATACTAGACCATTGTACTAATGTATGTGTTCGATTGTTTCACAGTGCGTCTAGGAATAAATCTAATCAGAGAAACCGAGTCCGCCGACGACAACCCCAAGAGAGACAGACAGATGATAGTAGTAGTGTAAGTTACTTTTCCTTTACTCCTATGTAACCAATTAGTATTTAATTTCAATTAGTAAATAATTTATGAATGTAATTCTTCAGATAACCCAGTCGAACAATACGAATCAAAATATACGTCACGAACCTAGAGCGGAGTCGTCGAATGTCAACATGGTGCCGCCAATTTCTCAAAATGGTGAGTTATGTATTCATAAAGAAATTAGTAAGTGCAGTTTCTTTAAATTAACAATTCTGTAATGAAGATATTATTTTGTTTTAGCTGGAGAAAACCCTGGACACATGCCCTATCCTCATATACCACCACCTGGCTGGAATACAAGCAATAAATCCAACCAGGTAAAGTATTAACTTGTATTTTTTATTGACATTTCTTTTTAGTGGTGCTGTATTTATTTTACTTTTTGCAACTTTATTGTACAAGGGTGAGCTTAATGCCATAGGCATTCTTGCTAACCAACCTTTAGTCGATACAGAGATTGTGGTTGGTGCAATAAAATGATAAAAAAAAACAATTGTACTGTAGTAGTTAGTAGTGTGTTTTATCGCATAATCCTTCCTGGATGGTTTAGAATGTGGATAATATTTCTAACCTTAATGTATTATATTTATTTTCAGGACATGAGGAACCAGTTTACACAGAACAGTCACTCTCAGACTATGGAGCGTTTGATGGGAACCCCTCAGCTCTCATTTCCGCCATCCATGCCATTCAACATGATGATGCCATATAGTGAGACATGTTTTTAAATATACTTTGTCACTTAAATATTTCGAACAAGATATTCATTATCGTAATCCGCCTGTTTCCATTTACTGCTGAACAACATTTAATTAACTCTCGAGTAAATTTGTCTACATTGGGCTAATGTAATTTGTTTTTGTTTGTGTCTGACAGTCTCATAGCATTTTCTGAAGGAGTTTCATGGAGTTTTTTCCTTATTGGGGTTAAAATAATAAGTGTAATGAATAATGATTGTTATATTTTAGGTATGGTGGGAGGGTGTAGCTGTGGGTGCGGGTTCTGGGGCGCGTGGTGCTGGCAACAGCTCGTCATGCAGCAGCGCGAGCTACACCAGCTCCGGGAACAACTTAATCATGTAAGTTTTATTGTTCTGTAAACGATGCCACCCCTGCACTTACAAACATTACGTCGATTATATTTTTTTACACGACGAACTAGTCTACTAACGAACTCAATTGTATGTTATGTTTATTGTATGTAATAATAAATGATGGTACGGCAGTGTTTGCTTCGCGCTCGTCTTGGAGAGGGCATTACCGTAAAGTTTAGCTTTAAAAAAATTTTGGTTAGTTATATGCAGTATATTGTTGTTTTGTATTCTAGATGGAAGAACGCTGGCGTGCGGAGACAGCGTCGCACACGCTCAATAATCAAGTTCCTCCAGGAAACAGAGCTAATAATTATTGGGATAACTTCCGCAGGTAAATATTTACTCAATCTATGTAGAAATAGGAATCACTTAAATAATTAGCCATATTTATTTATTATGCTTTTCTCTTTTCAGATATTAGGATACAAGCATTATGTTTTCATTTATTTTGTTTTATATTTAATTATAGTATGCATCATATTTATGTATTTTATTACACACTTCAGTTCAAGGGTGAGAATAGTGTGCCCTAGAATATTCCTTACGGAATTGATTTTTATTTCATGCTTTGTGATGAAACTAATCATACATGCCTGTGTGATTTGATAATACTCATGACGTGTTTATATGCTAACATTATTACACTATTGTATTTAGCTTTCTTTTTGTTTCATATAACGTGAATGATACACTATAAATAACAAGTCTGTACTTTTTTCCAGTTATTCGCGTCAAAATCTTCTGTCGGCCAATAACAAAGCAAATGCTGATGGGCACTTAGGCGTTGGGCCAGCTCATAACCCGCACCCCTTGGTCGAAAGATCTCATAATACACTCCACCGTACCCCCTCGGCCACGCCACCTTGTATTACTCCTAAAAGAAATACTAACGCTGCCAGTTCATCTCACAATGCCGCGCAATCATCTCAGGCAAATAACGATGACGTACCAAACAGGCATACGCGACGGAACGTTGCCTACGAAAGATCCCTTTCCTTCTCATCTGCTCCAGACGTATTGAACGTAAACCAGAATCCCGACGCCGAAACCCCCACAGCTTGCCTTTCAAGAAATATTGAAGAAAACAATGTCTCTAGCTCGTGTAATATCAATATTAATCGCCAAGACGCGCCATCGAACTCTTTTAGAAATTTGAATATAACCAATCCTATTCCAGAAATTATACAGGCCCATGCAAATAACTTAAACACGTCTGCTAACAGCAAAAAGAAATCGTCTTCTAAATTACCTGCTAAGAATTCAACTAATCGAAGAAATTATACTTTGGATTATTCTCAAATGAGTAACATTAATATTGCAAGCACTTCCGAGATGCCTAATCCTAATTTAGCGTCAACAAGTCGCGAAGTGCAAGATAAAGCTACCTCAAAATTATTTGATCTTCTGAGAGAAAATGTTTATTCTGAAGTGACAGCTTTGATTGATGTGAATGAATCTCACCCAGATTTTTTGATACAACTGTTTAGAGAGCTACAGCTGATAAGTTCCGATACTCTGCGACAGAAAGTGCTACAATCCATACGTGGTGTACTGTCTCAGTATAGTTCCATTATTGAAAGTCAAAGCAATGAAAGCGCCCATGACGAGAATAGACAAGAGACAGTTTCAACAACATCGGGTGAAGCTGCTGCATATAATGATTGTAATGCTCTACCTATTCAAAATATGGCTGGAAATTCTCTGCAACTTGATAATAAAATCGTGCGCTTTTTATTGATGAAAAGCGATGAGACATGCACTTCGGAGTTTTTAGAGACATTAGTATCTCTTATATTGAGCAACACTGCTGATGGCAGATATACTCAACAGGCAAAGAGGCGGCTGCTTGAGTTACTTTCTAAATATGAGGGTATGCGAGTTTGTGATGTTTCTGGCGATATTATTGAAAATTTACCGGTTTTCATACCGTCGAGTAATGAAAGTGAGCCAACGCAACTGACAAATGAACTATCTGAGTCTGCTATTCTGCAAGATGTCGCTGGGTCCTTAAATTTATTCAGTTCAAGCGATAGCCAATTACATCAGCTAAATGCATGTCCTTACGACCTGTGGCCTGGGCATGTTCACATGGATATTGAGAATTCAGACATGAACGATAATAGCCCGCGTTCTAGTCAAGAAGGAAAAGTTGATCTCATAAATTGTTCAGAAATGCATAATGGAGATTTGGCGGAGGCCGACCAAACTCGGTGTGACGAATTAGAAGATGGCGCAGTAAATGGACACGATGAAGCTGGAGCTAACGCAGAGGCCCTGCCTGACGTGGTCGACACGGAAGAGGTCACTCCGACAGAGGTAATGCAACACGTACTGTATTGTAGATGCCTGCCTTTAATCAATTGTGCTAACCGCAATGATTGACTACTTCTATAACGTGTTTAACAATATGAGCCAAGTAATATTTACGAGGGGTTGGTTGGGGATACCTCAATGTTTACATTTCGATACTATTTATCCTTTAGCTAAGTGCCCCCTTGCTTTTGTAGCTTTTATTCTATTTGAACTTTCAACTGTAACATGGTAATGGTTACCCCATTTTTTAATACCTGGGTTTGTAAGCACGTACTTAATCACATGAAAATGCTTAAGCCACATTTACTAAAATTATGTACCTTGTACTTATTTTTAATTGTTGGTCAAAATACATGTATGTATTGGATTACTACATTGTGACTGTTTTTATAATTATTATTTGCAGTGGGTGTATATTGTGTAAGATTTTGAAGTACTTAATGTTTTTGTGGCCTAAGTTGCTCATCTTCAAATCTGTATGCTATGCACTTTACTATGTGAATTCCTATTTGTCATGTGTTAACTATAATTTATTTTTATATTTGTAATATCTTGACACTTAAAAATAAACTGAAATATTCAAATTGCATTTTCACTTGTGAAGCATAACCACCAAAATAAAAAACATTATAGATTTCCAAGTATTTATTACATTAGCATTATCAGGTACAAAGACATTATATCACAGACAGAGGTTTTGGTAATAAACCTATGATTTTAATCTATGTATACAACCTGAACATTAAATACCAATTTGTATGTTAAAGACAAAGTGTAAATTGTTGGTATGTTTACATTAAAGGCGGAAGCTGAGTGGCTTGGACTTGACCGTGTGCCAACAAGGCTGCACATGGAAGAATCATCTGAAAAACAAAAAGGTGAAGTTATTACACTAGTACAAATGGAACAAAAACCCAAACTAAGCCATTTTGGCTTTTACATTGTTTGAGCTTCAACTGAAAGAGAAATACATAAATTAAAGCTTCTTACACCACCTGTAACAGAAAAACAAAGCAAATTGAAATAATTAGTGTTTTCTTTTTTTTTCAGATTGAACTGAGAACTTTGATGACTCCCTGATGAAACTAGTATTACTGAATGACTATTATTATTGTATCCCACTATTATATTATTGAACTACTCTTGTCATAAATACTTTGTGTAATATATATAATATATATTAATAAATAATCTTAAACAAATACTTTTATATTTAAAAAAACATCCACCCTTTGACCTATTATACTTTTATTAAAAAAAAAACTTACACTAATTGTAAAGAAACATAAGCATATTTAAAGTGTACAAAAATGTATCATATTATATTTCTTAAAGTCCCAATCATTTTAGTCTTAAAAATATCACACACAAATAGGAGTCACAGACACTGTATCAAATGAAAAATATTTCCTCCATGAATGTTCCAATATAATGATTCCATGACACTGATATCTTCGGCACTTGAATCCAATTTCACTGTCTCATTTGTCTCAGGTTCAATGGTTTTCTCTCTTTGTACTTCTGCAGATAAAATGATAATTTTCTAAATTATTTTTCTCTCATGACATTGGCATTGCAGTAGAGATCAGATCATATGGACCATGAGACAACGAGATATGTCTGGATTGTTGTGTGTTGGACGAAGTAAACATGGATTGTAGTTGGAAGTCGATGGCACCATACCCTCTGAAATAAATTCGAACCTCATCACACTGGGCCTCAAGTTTCAGACAGGAAGCCCCCAAGCCAAGTTTTGTTGCTGTTTCAACTTTTTCATTAGTTTACTTAGTGGTCCCAAGGGTAAGCACATTAAATACTTCAAATTTTTCTTGAAAGTGGTCAATCTTTTCCTTACAAAATATACATTATGCATAATTATTGCTTTCGGCATTGTTCTATTGTCAAGTAGGCTTGTAGGTATAAGTTAAGTCATAAGGATACTTCTTGTACAAATGACATTTACGAGAGGCCTTTGATCTCTGATCTATCAGGATTCGTTGTTTCTATGCATTGTCACTGTGCTTCAATACTATTTTAAGCTGTGTTTGATATCAGAAGTATTCTATTTTTATTCATCTTTGTTTCACTATATTGTATCCATAAGTATCCGGTGAGTAATCCATGGATTCACTGAGTCGGCTCTTGCCACAGAGTAGTCAGATGTTATATTAAGATTAAATTTTAATCACACAAACCGGGTTTCCAATAGCATGCATACATGGACATGTTTTTGCTGTCTATCATTTCATCCAAGATTATTTTCCTGTAACACCATAGTCACAATATGGCTTTATTGTTCTTGTAAAATATTTTTATCTTGGAATGGCATTCAACATGCAGCATAAAATAGCCTTTCCAACTTAAGCATCAGCATTCCATTTGAGCATGAGGAAAGTAAGTCATTAAAATATTGATCTTACCTTGCTCCAGTTGTGTGCATTCTGAATCATCTTCATGAATCTTCACCTCTGTATGTGCCATTGTGCATTAGTGCTCCTGTGTTCTATTTGATGTTGCTCATGCCATTGAAATGAAAGTAACTTTAATGTGCTTAACCTATAGGATACCACCTAATTTTAAATTATATTACAAACTGATATGATATTAAATAGATTGGCAATGTTCAGTGCAGAGTTGCAGTTGCAAGACAATGCCTTTGTAGGGATTATGCCATAAGATTTATTGTCATTAGTTTTCTTTTATAATCATGGATGTCATTTATCTTTTACATGTTATGTTACCAATCTAAGTAATATTTCATGAACTTATAGTTCAGTAGACAAAATAACAAGTAACCCTATTATTACAATGCCAACTAAATTCATGACTTGCAACAATAAACATTAAAAATTAATTTAAATATTATTAGACTGAATGGTGACAGAAAATCCACCATTGGTAGCAAACATGTTAATAATATCTTTTAGTTTTAAAATTTATACACCAATATACCAATCGAAAGTAGTTAAATTCTGCTTGTGTTAGAATTTGTGAGCCCAAATACCATTTTAAAACTGCCATATTAAAGCTAAAATGTGGTAACCTTTTGAAACAACCAGTTGGGACCTGAACAGATTCTATATAATGTTAATTAATATGTTATTCTATCAATGTTAATGTTTTTGAAACACTTAACAATAGGCTGCCATTATAAACCTGTACAATGAAATTTAATAAAAGTATTATATTCCTTTTATACAATGCATCATAATTCCACAAAGAATGTCTGTTTTACAAGTATAATATTACTATAGTGACTGGCATTATTGTAGCTTAATTGTATGTTTTAATTATTTTAATTTACATTAGACCCTGTTGACTTAGCATCACACTTTTAAAACTGAAATTAAGTATACACATACAAGTATGCAGTTAAAATCATTTAACATTGCTAAATTTTAACTACTGCTGTTTTTTATCACTTTAATTACCATTTACAATCAGATTGACATTATCTTATTTAAAGGTATATGGATGTCCTAGACAATCACATAAATCAGAGAACTTTTACTGATAACAGTAAATGTAAACATTCTATTCATGGTTAGTTCTTCAAGTAATTTTATATCACACAGTAAACTTCACAATAGAAATAATTATGTGAAAAGAGATCTTGAACCATTTTATTCAAAGTTATAGCATACAAACTGTAATTAGTACTAATTCTACTGGTACTCTAGAGCAGATCTATTAAAGGACCTAGTGCCCCTTACAGGTGCTGAAGGTGGCCCCTGGTGTGGTTTTAGTGAGGTAAAAATTCCACTCTCTTTAGTCTTTTTCCCCAAAAAGCTAGCCAAGTTTTGTGAGTAATGTCAGAAAAAAAATATATATTTTAGGAATAGAAAATAAAATAATATTTGGCTAATATTCACTGTGAATAATGATCACATGTCTGCAAGTTGCACTTGAAACTTTCAACAGTTGTACCAAAAGCTTGTGTGCTATAACTTTACACAATTATAATAATATTATGATGACTAAGATGAGGAGCAACATTAGCAAAACTTAAAACCTTTTATTTTACCACAAAGTATTAGGAAGTATACAGTACAAGAAACATAACTTATTCTGTATGACACAAGAATACCAAACCAAATTAGAAACTGTTAAGATTTTATGAAGATATGCATTTAGAGCTTAAGTAAAGTATAGGTATACTGTCTTATTAAATATCTTGTGTAAAAGTAAAGCAGATTTCATGTTAGAAAAAAATACTATTTTCATCTCTGTAATGACATCATCATAAAATCTCAACAAGATAGCAATGTGAAGGTGCAATTTAAGTCTACACAATAAAACAAGTTAGTGAAACTGCAACAAAACTGTAAAAGATCAAAAAGGCGGTAGGTACCATCTGCACAAATACGGCAATGGGAGACTTCCTACAAAGCAAAACTACAGAACAATCTTGTTGCTCCATTTAGGTAACATTATCAAATAAAATTGTGAAAGCATCTTTTGACATGTTAGGTTAGGAAACCTCAATGATTTGCATTCTTTTACACAAATTATTAAAATGTTATTTAGAGCTTTGGAAATAAAAGGACACATACCTTCTCGGATGCGTTTGCGTTGAGGAAACTCTTCTTCATCGGCGCTCCGCTTCCTTGAAGTCGTCGTTTTGGAGGGCGTTCTCTCTGGAAGTTCCATCATTTCGCAATCTGTGTCAACGTGGTTGTCTTCGGACCTTTTTAGATCGTGGTAACCATAATAGCAATTGGTGGATATATGTACATTCTGACATTGGCCTATTGATTGATTGGCATCAGTGCAAATTGGGGCGGGTCGCACGGCGTCGAAATTATTTCTGGCGTCCTGCAGGTATGATGAACCGATGTTGCTCGCCGGCATTTTCCAAACTTGATATTCTATGATGATAACTACAGCGAATTTTACGGGGGATAATGGAGCAAGGCTAACTTTGCACGCTGCACTGTATTCACTTCAATGTGTTAAGGATACACGCTCAGTGTTTAAGTTTTTAGAAAATCTATAACAAGCTGGCTTGACGCTTGTGTATCTCACTCTTTCGTGTTCGGTCGGGGGAAGGGAGGGAGGAGTGAATGAGTAAATTTTTGACACTGACAATATTGACAGTGTCAGCTATTCATACTATGAATGAAGAATTTAATAGACCCTAGGAACTTGAAAAAGAAAGTTGAATTGTTTTTCCTCTACCAATACAAGAATAATATTTTATTAATTATCATATTACAAAAAGTGAAGCTGGTCGATTAGATACATTATGACAATATTTTTTTAGTGAACCATAAAAAAGTAAAGTCTATGGTTTCATTTTATGTCACATAATATGTCAGGTGTCATCCTTCACGGATTTCATCTTCCTATTGTCAAATTGTCATGTCATCTGATGTCATTTGCTTACGAGTCGCGAATAAATATTCAAAATAAAATAACTATGATTAGCGTTAATTTTAGTAATTAGGCCATAATCTTACGTACACTTTAAGTATAATGTTAATTTAAACTTAACACGTTAGGGGCTCAATTTTTTCATAAATATTCATGTGACTTAATACCTTCAAGGTTGAACATTTCGTATCAAACTATCATGTTGCCTTCGGTAGCCGCTAAGTGTTTCTACAGAAAATTAAGTAGACATTCAATTGAAATAAAATACTTGCATTCATTATGCTTTGGTGCACCCAAGATATTTCGACGAGATATTATACACGAAAGCAAGGAGCTATGGCGATATGTTCACAGTTCAGCATACCTGTTGGATAAGACCAAATCTAAAAATGTTGTCGAGTCGGAGAAAGTTGCAGCTGAGAACGAAAATGTCAATAAAGTAATAAAACAAAGTCCAACTGGCGATATCATAGTTAAAACGGAAACTGATGCAAATAAAGTGGTAACTAAAGTTACAATCGAGAAACTGAAGCCACCTGATAAACCAGCAGATGTACCTCCACCAAAACCAGGTTACATTCTATTAAACCCAATTATTTTCAAATTGTTTTAGACTGAATTTGTTATTGTTATGATTTTATGTAACACTACCTCAACACAGATTCCCTTTCTAATAAGAATGTGTTACATACATATCAGGTACAAGCATTAAGTATTCAACATTTATTTGATTAAAGCTCTTTAAGACAGTTTTTGTCTTATAAAAATAAAGCATAGATTACATAATCAATTTGCAGTTAAAAAAACACTAATGTTATAATTAATATTTTCAGCAAAGAAAAGACTTTTAATAGATTTTTCAGCATCTTATACTGAAAGAAATTTTATAACTCCTATGAGAGCCATGACAGAGTATCTACTGAAGCAATCTGATTTGGAGTCTTTACCTAAAGTTCTAAGAAGGTCTCCTTATGAGTCTGAGCCTCCAATAACTGTGTATTACCGCAAGGATGTAGAAGCAAAGGCTTTGGAGGTGAGATAATTTAAGTTATTTAAAGGATTACTATGATAACATGTTTTGAATACTAGGTCAAAGAAATGACATATCTCTCTTGAATTATTTCTAGCTTTTATTGTAACTATTCATGTTTTACATAGATTTGGGGATCGAAGGAAGCGCTTGAAAAGGAACTATTAAGAAGAGAGTTAGATCGAAGAAGATATGAACAAGGTAATTATAAACGAATATCTTATTTCAATTATAATAATATTGAATGAAACTAATAAATCAAAAGGATTAATAATTACTGTCCAAAAAGCAAAACATTTTGATGAATATAAGTTTCAAAATAGCAAATTTTTACAGATGTGTTTACTGTAAAAAGGAGGCTAAGAAATTACAGAAGAGAAATGAGCCACAAACGTCTTAGAACTGGAGTGGAAGAGATGGGACTAAAAACTAGGTCTGGGAGGGTTGTACTTACAGCTGTGGGAATGTAAGTTCAAACATATTCAGTAAATATTCGGTGGATTTGGCTCCCATTTGACATACATAAGCTTTATGTAATACTATTCAAAATTTTATCTCTGGATCCAAATCCAACAACATTGTTATGAAATTTTATTGTTTTCAGAAACGGCTGTAACTTTTTATTCAAACTATGTGCATGGCTGTACACTGGGTCACACAGTCTGTTTTCTGAGTGCATCCACTCCTTGGCTGACACAGTGAATCAACTGATTCTTGCATATGGGATACATAAATCTGTTCAAGTATGTAAAATTTCTTATTTGGTCTATTAGTATAAAATGAGTTACCTAATCTTAATCCTCCCATTACTTTGGTTACTGATGTTGATGAATAAATTTCAATCCAAATATATTTTAGATCAGGATTGGTTATTAATTTGGGTCATATAATAAAATTAATTATTATTGTTTTGTTTAGATGGCAGATCCAGCTCACCCATATGGCTATACAAATATGAGATATGTCTCCTCCCTCATATCTGGTGTTGGGATATTTTGTGTAGGATGTGGCCTATCTTTCTACCATGGAGTTACTGGTATATTAGACCCTCAACCCCTTCATGATTTTTACTGGGTGAGTTAAATATTTTAAACTTTACTGTGAATATTCTTTCAAAATTTTAAAATACTATTTTATTTCAGGCTTATTTCGTTCTTGGCGGCGCTGTAGTGTCAGAGGGCGCTACATTAATGGTAGCTTTGAATGCTATCCGAAAAGGTGCCAAGGAGGCTAATACGTCATTATATGAATACAGTAAGTTTTTTTTTTATAAAATTTAAAGGTTTGTACAGACAAATATTTAATCCATAACTTTTGTTTCTGCATTGTCACATTTGTCTACACATTGATTTTTGGTCACAATTTAAGTTGCATGTTATGTCTATGTTTCAGTAATGCGCAGCTCGGATCCATCGGTAAATGTGGTACTTTTGGAGGATACTGCTGCCGTAGCTGGCGTCATCATAGCCGCAGGGTGTATGGCTTTATCCCAGTATTCCGGCAACCCATTATATGACGCTGTTGGTTGTCTCCTAGTCGGAACTTTACTCGGTGGAGTAGCCTCCTTTATTATTCTTACCAACGTAGGAGCCCTTGTCGGCAGGTGATCATTCACACGTGAAAAAGATATAACTATAGAATAAAAATCTTTAGCATGGCTTCATTTCAATTTAAATGTCAACAGATCAATACCGCAAGAGCAACTGGACCAAATAAACAGCGTTTTGGAACGAGACTTTATGATAAGAGCTATTCATGACGTCAAGGGCATAGATATAGGCAGTAATCTAATAAGATATAAGGTAAACCTCATTTTTGGCGAAAAAAATATAATGATTTGTCCCAATTTTTACTTTTAATTCCAATTTTCATTTACAGGCTGAAGTTGACTTCGACGGCAGAGCTCTGACAAGGTCGTACTTAGAGAAACACGACTTGAATGCATTAATAGAGGTGAGAGTGTGATCTTGATAAATGTTATTTTTATGCTGTATGGCACATAATAACTTATGAATAATGCATGTAGGAAACTGTTACATCACTTTGTATTGTACTCTATTATTGCCTTTGGTTTATTATTTATGAAATTGTTTGTTATAATGTATTGTATGAAATGATTTCAGGACATGAAAAAAGTAGACACCATTGACGATGTAGAAGCATTCTTATTGAAACATGGCGAAAATATTGTAGATATGTTAGGCGGTGAGATTGATAGAATAGAATTAAAACTACGGGTAAGCAAATTGGGTTTTATTATTTTTAGCACCTCTAAATTTTTATTAATTTGAATATTTTTTTAATGTTGGCCTATTTTATTTCCAGAAAAAGTTTCCACAAATCCGGCACTGTGATTTAGAAATACTTTGAAATGTAGCACCAAATATATAACGTTATTTCATACATGTATGAGAGCTGCTAACTAGTCAAATAGCAAAGCTCTTTGCAGAAAGCCTACAATAGTAAAAGCGGCTTCAGAGACATTGGTTGTAACGTATATATCTTTTGCTAATGTGTGTGTATGGCGTATCCACAGAAGAAGTATTTCTTACTTGGGACTGTAAATGTGTAAAAATGTTTTGAAAAAAATCAAATAAAATCTAGCAAACTTATGGTATTTAAATCATAGCAAAGTTTCAAAGGACCTTGTATAGATTTCTTTTGGTATCCTATAAGCCATGGATTTATGGAGCATTGGTGCTAAAAGAAGCAACACAGTTTGTAATATAATAAGTACCATTGAATTTGTTCATATTATGTGTATATATACAATTACTGTACCCTTATAAATCGCACATATTTTACAGCATTTGATATATTTGATAGTATAAAGGTATATGGTTTTGTTGGTCCTGGGTGTTTTATATCTTTTCTGGAGAGGAACCTGGCTTTTTACTATTTCTTATAACTCCACAGACGCAAACATTAATGAAATAATTACCTTACACATAGATCCCGCACCTTTAAGCTAGTTTCTTCTGTAGAATTATAACGTAGTCAGTAAAGAAATAGGCTGCTTGCTTGGCTTCATCTAGTTATTTGTAATAGATAAGTTCTTGAGTCCCTAATACTCGATATTATATTTTTAAATATTTCCACAGTTTATATTGGATCGGAAGATTGTCGCAATTTCATTCATCTACTAGTCTGAACTGGATATGAGATGCGATACATAGAAACGACCTTTATATGTTCCTATATCTATAGGTGTACAAAATAGAGGGCGTAATTTCTCCTATAAAAGTACCTAGTTCGCTACTATCTGAACATTTTGTGCATGACTTCAAGATATAAACGGAATTAAAGCGACATTACCGAGTATTTAAAAATATAAATAAAACTTTAGATTGGAAGACATTCCAGATTCAATCGCCCCTAGTTGACTCGTAGGCGTAATCTTTCTCCACTTTTGTTGTTGTAACAGTTGTGCCTTGGTTTTCATTATTCTCAAATTAGTTTCCTGATATATTGTTGTATTTCTCTGTGATCTAGGAATGTATTTTATGTATGTAATCTATAGTGTAATAAGTACTATGTAGGCGTAAAAGTAATTTGTAAGCCCCCTTTATGTTCTGTATGTAAATAAACTGTTATAATATTTATTTATGTGCGAGTTTATTGTAGTGTATAAATAACTAATCGACCGTCCCAAGACTAACAATGTATTTGCTTACTTGTTTGTAGAGCTGTAGATCTTATTAGTATTGCATCAATAAAAAAGGTTATTTTTAATTTATACTTTATTTAGTATAAAATATAACAATTCCATTTAACTTACATGCTTGATATTTTGTCACGATACTAAAAATGACGTTAAGCAAATTAAAAGACTCACGTATTATTATGGATTATAAAACAATCATTCAAATTCAACAAAGGTACACAATTATTGTAAGTGTTCTGGGTGACAAGTTTAAACATCTAGTTACTCTTTATGGCAGAAACTTGAACATGCAAATAATTTGAACAAAGTATAAAACAAGCTTATTGTTACCTAAACCTAGATATAAACTTTTGATCAAATAATCACATTTCGCTGTTGGGTTGAGCTTATGTTAGTTCTCTAATTTATGGGTTTCAAAGAGAGAGAAAGAGAGTCTATAAAATGGCAATGATTAGATGATTCCAGGTGACATAGATTTAGAAATACTTTAAAACGAGGAAAGCAGGTGGAACCTTAGATAAATTGTTGACTTTCAATGTGGACTAATAGGTATAATGTTTGTAATGATTAGTACTACTTGTTTCGACATAGCGTAATACTACAATATCAGTTAACTATATTTATTTCCACCAGGTCACACCTGAATGTTCTGTAAAAAAATGCACAAGTGTGGAATCTAAGGGCTTATCCAAGCCAATATCACAGCTTTACATACAGCATTAACAATTATTGGCAGCAAGAAATAGAATAATGGAAAATTGTGTTCAAAGACAATAAATTTTAAATGCTTATGATACAATTCGTCTTTTAAATAGCAGGTTTTGTTTGTGGTAGACAGAGGTTGTAGTGAGCAGTTTTATTCCAGAAGTCGGAATTCTTCCAACCACACCATCCCTTATTGATAACAATGGACAAATCTTCTTGGCCTGTGTAGTGAGGATCTAGGATGAGATAGCGAATGTCATTTGTTGCAGAGTTGAATTCAACTCCCAAAATTGTGTGAGCCAGCACACCTCCACCTAGAAGTAAAAGTTATGTATGAAAAACCTACACTTGAGAAAAATACTTACATAAAAAATGTAAATGAGTTCAACAATAACTTACCAATCATAATAGGGCTGCCATGTGTCTGGAAGTGATGTACTAGATCATGAGCATAGCTCTGTAACTCTGCTCCAGTGTTAGCGAATATAATCCTTGATTGTACGCCTAAAAGTGTTTCCAAGCAAAACATGACTTCAGTGGACCCTATCCATTGCTTTGAACCTAAGAATGAAGACTGCTTATCACCAATGTTTACAAGGCACTGTTGAATGTCTCTGTGGCTTGGTATATCAACGGTTGTGTAGCCTTGGTACCTGAAAACAAAGAATATTATCATTGAGCAAATATTCAAGACCCTATCTATCAAATACATATTCTTTTAATTTAAGATATACCTACCTAAACCATGAAAATATAGTTTGCATTGAGCGGTAAGCGCAACCCCAACCGTCGTCGTTGAAGTTGTCCTGCATGTAGTGGTGGTATGTATACCGGCCTCGCACTAGAGCTACGGTGACGTCTGGCTTGGTTGGTTGCTGGGGTATAGCCTCGTGAGGATTCACTAGACGCCCACCACTTTTATCAGCATAAGCATTACCTCTTCGAAACACTGGTCTTGTTAGGCCCAGCCCCAATTGTTCATGTAGCAATCGCCGTTCTTTTTCTGCAATCAATTACAAAGATAAGTTGACAACATACTAATATGAAAGTTGAAATGGTATTTGTATTATATTGTTACATTATAAATATTTTTACTTACCCATACTTTCATCAGGTATGGCTTTAGGTACTACTCTAGTGATGAAATGCCCTATTTCTTGTGGCAGGAAATGGAAAGTTTCAGGTAATCGTAGCCCAGCACCATCTCCAATGCCTTCTTGACCTAGAAATAGATTTATTAACAAATTAATACACACTTCCAACTATTGTTATTTAATAATTTTATTATATAGCAGGAAACACTCCTATAACTGTCTTATAATAAATAAATATTTTTACAAACCTAGTTGTTCCAATAAGACACTTTCTAATAGTCGGAGTGACCTGCAGGCTGCCTCCACAAGGACTGTATAAAGATCCAGTAACTTTGTGTTGCGGTGTATCATTGCCAAGGTATCTATTCTCAATGGCATACTGATGCAAAATGCAGCTGTAATAAAATAATACATCACTTTGATAAGTCCTGTCTAAGCCACATTATTGTGTTGAGTCCTGTTTATGTTGTTTTGCAAGTTACATTTCAAAATAAGTTTTACATTCTGGAAGTAAAGGGTAATTGGGATTACACTTAATACAATTTTATTAAACTATCCCTCTTGATTGATGTGTGAAACACTAAAAAAAATAATTCTCATTTGATTTGTATCACACAAACCAGGGTTTAAATCATGGTTTAAACCCTTGTTCCACAAATCATTTTAATGAATGGGTTATTAAAGCCCAATACATTACATAAGTTTTTATTTATAAACAAAACATTCTATTTGGAAACTGTAAAACTTACGTTTTCTTTGAGTAGTCATCATTTTAACTGCAGTCTTAACAAGTTTATCTGACAATATATCTTTTGTTGTCTTCAAAACCAGATTTATGGGCACTATTTCCTGGAAAGAAAATTAACACCACATTATTATTACAAATCAAAAAAATCTAGTTTATTATAAAGAATAATATCAATTATGATTTGTTATTAGGACAAGGAAATGGTTATTTTATTTTACTAGTTTCACTAATTGAGTTTCAGTGCTATAACAAAATTGAACATTATTATTTTATACTATTGTTTATTGTATTAAATAAATAATTAATGTTATAGTATTTTGGTCTTTATTACAGTTTTATACATTTATACACAAGTGATTTCAGATTAAAAATCAATTAAAGTATTTGATTTCATACTCACTATGCTACTAGTATTATGCTTCTTTTTCTTGGGCTGTTCTGGGCTCATGGAGTCAACAAGTTCTCCGATGGTTGCCTCTGTGCTGGTTCCAGTTAGACCCACATCTGATGCCACACCAAACAGGTAGACTGATGTACCATCAATGTGGAATGAGACCTGACCAGAAGCAATCTGCAACAACATTAAAAATTGTGCATTAGATAAAATAACAAAATGAAGACACTTTTGAAAATGTAATTTGGCAAGGTAATATTATGATTGTAAGTATACAATACACAACATGATTGTTAAGTATAGCTAATAATACAAAATAACATTCACACCTGTTATTGCCCTGACAAGTAGCAATATAAAATCTGTTAACAGCTGTTATTTTATGTAACAAACCTTTTTTCTCTTGTTTTGCAGGATATTTTTCACTCCAGATATAGTTGCTTCACAGCTGAGTGGTAAGATTGTGTTCAAGCGCACATGGAGGAACTGTTTCCACATCTCATCTGAGCTCAGCACTTCATACTTTGTCTCCTCAAACTTGTCATGTACCAGAAAGTGAGTTTTCATTTCTTTCTTTTCATTGACTATCATCACTAGAGGGTTGTCTGTTATATCTACATCCTGAAATAAGGACAAGATTGTTAATCATTTTGTAGCAATGTAAACGTTTTAGTAAGTAAGACACAAAAAATATAATAAGTTGGAATAACATGTAAGAAATGACAAAGCATTAGTTACCTGCAGTATTTCCTTCATTGTGGTCCCTGTAGTCAATGTTTCGCCAAATCGCACGACGCCACATAATTCTATCTCGGCGGGGAGGTTGAGCAAAAACTGCCTGTATGTGTTCTTCTCATTTTCAAATAATTCTAAGCTCAGTCCAACCACGAGCAATGTGCCATCGTACATGAGGCCGTACAGACATCCTGTACTTTCATTTGTGTCTATATTAGACAGCCTCTAAAATAATAATATTAAACATCAGTAACGAACCAGTTCACAGCACATAACTTAAAAAAATATCATAAAATATGTAATGACTGTGACGATGACGTATGTTATTAAACTATAATTCTGAACAGTTTTACCCGAAAACTCTGTATTTAAATTAAAGCTAGTTATTTTATTCACTTTTATAGCCAGAGCTTAACACTGTAACAAGCTTTGATTAATAAAAATAAAATAGTTTACCTCAATAACATAATTTGATATTTTGAGACGTGGTGACATTTTACATGAATGTTACCAAAACAGATAATAAAATAAAGACAAGCTGTCATTACGGCTAGAGTTACCAATTTATATATTTAAAAACTGAAATGTTTTTGGGTGATGTTATGACTTTTTATTTTATATTAATCATTAAAAATCTATTTGAATAGCAAATTTTGTAGTTTTTTATGCTTATTGCTCATATTTCAAACCGACCAAATCTTATTCTTCTTTGTCTTGTGGCGAGCTGTTGGGCAGTGGCGAGCTGTTGGGCAGTGGCGAGCTGTTGGGCAGTGGCGAGCTGTTGGGCAGTGGCGAGCTGTTGGGCAGTGGCGAGCTGTTGGGCAGTGGCGAGCTGTTGGGCAGTGGCGACCCCACGGACCTGACTCCCGGGAGAGGCCCTACTTTTCAACTCCGGTTAGTACCCGTGACTATCCGGAGAGGCCTCTCCTGCCTCATTCTTGCCTTAATCGGCTGGTTTGAGTGGAGATTCGCAAGAGTGGAGTTGCCTTCAACTCCACTTGGGGGAAGGATGTATCCCAGTAAGATGCTGGTAGGGGTCTTGACCGAACTTCCGGGATTGCTCTGATAGCCGTGGGATACCTCTCCTTCCTCAAGCAGCTCAACGTATGTTGCCCCTTGTCGCTACATGCTAACGGCCGTTTCTGGGGGCCCATTAATTGAGTTTGCTACTCACCCCCCGCCTATTTATCCGTATGTATCAATATTGGTCATAGTTAACCAGTTAACTATTTCACAGCCATCCAGTAACTTGTACCTTGTAACTAATTACCCTGACATAAATATTTGGGAAATAAAAACTAGTTTAAAAAATATTCGCTATTTATTTTGTTCTAATTCATAGTTTTTAATGCAAACATCAACAACTTCTTCAACCAGCTGTGTTTTTTCTTTGGCTATTTTGAAAGCCATTTCTTCACATTCTTTGGGGAGGTTACAGCAACCAAACTTATGAGAGCCACAGAGGAATCCTTTATTGTAGCATAGTATTAAGTTAGCTCCAATGCCTCCACACATCTCTTCTTCATAAGATGATGGATCAGCCAAAACAATAGTACTGCAAAAAGAAACATAAGTTTTGATTCTGCAGTTGAATTATTATTAATTTTTATATATTTTAGCATTAGTATCCAACCATACCTTTGAAGATGTTTGTATAAAGCAAAGCTTGATGCCACTGGTAGACCATGAACTTTAAGTTTTGTTCGGACACTTGTATCTACTGAAATTTCTTCTGTTTCTGCATCATATGTCACTGTTGGAAGTGTCACTGAAAAAATGTATCTTATTAACAATATTGTTTTTTATATAATTATATTACATCAAAGAATAAAATAGGAAGTAATTTTTAACTCACAAGTTTTTAAGCTGGCCATCAATGTCATGACACAGGCATCAACCAAACTGCCATCATTGTCAATGCAGACCATGTCACAATACAACACCCATGCCAATTTATCATGAGCTATGCACAAGTCTTTCAAGTCAATACATTTTGAATTCACAATGATGTCTGACACTAAAGTACTGGTGACTTGTGCAAAATCTGATGGTGGACCCGGTCTGAATTTTGATGAACATAAAGCAGGTAGCTCCACATTTGTAACCAGAAAACCCATGTCTGGTTCTTCAGCTTTCGGAGTTGCTAGTTCCTAGAAGTATGAATAAATATTATATTTATATCTTATCTATATGGAACTTGATTCAGTTAAAATAATAGTAAATGTATTACCAGTTTGATCCCACATACAACTGTCGTGTTTCCGCATTTAACTACTGAAGATGCATCTGCTGCTTTTATGGAATTTACATTTAACTTAATGTTACGTTGTTCTTGAAATCCTCTACCATCAGGACGTATATTTCTCGATAAATAGTCATTAAAATACTTGACTGGATGGATCAGTCTGTAACAATAAATAAGCGTAAAGGGTCGTTTCAATATACGTGTGTAAGATACAAGAAAAATAAAATTTAAAGTAATCTTACTTATAAATATCAGCCATATTATAAGGAAGAAATGTTTAAAACTCAAAATTATTATTTTATTATCGGTGATTCCCAATAAACAACAAAAACGTGCGTTTGTTTTGACGTTTCTGAATTCTGTCTGAATGTCAAAGTCAACTGTCAACCAACCCGATGAGATGGGAAACATTAGTTTGGAAGATAACGCACTTGAAGGATCAAGGAAGTTTATTATAATAGTACAAGACTTGTACTAATTTTACTTAGTACAAGACTTGTACTAATTTTACTTAGTAAAATTCTTTTTAATTATTCTATTCCATTTTATTAGAAGTTTTATTCATAAATATTACGAAAGTTGTGTAGACTTTCGTAATAATTATAATATTTGGCCTTTGCCCTGCAGTGGGACGACCATGGCTGAAAATAAATAAAAATAAAGTTTTTGTGGTTTTAGATTTGCAGTAAATATTTTGACTATCGTGATTTTTTTATAATTTCTGAAATAATCGGATTCTAGTTCTCCAAAATCGGAAATACTTTTTATTCGATTAAAAAGAGTCATTCAATAAAATTTTGCGAATTAACGAATAACTAAGGGGTTTTTAAAAATCTATAACTTTCAAAATCGAATTTTGATAGTCTATGGGAGTCTTGAATGAATCGGTAATTCAACTGTCAAAATCGCTTGACATGTGTAACTTGACTTTGACGTTTCTTTTTTGATTTGGTTTGGTGCACGAAGCTCCAAGGTGTGTGTATTTATGAAAAAATCCACTTTAATCGTGAAATATCAATGCCGGAATAACTTAATTTTGTTATAAGAAGTGTTCTTAGTACCCGTTATAGGTGTTGTGAGTCTTATTTTGTGATATTATTACAGATCACAATGGCAAAACCTAAAGGAGAGAGGAAAGGCAAATCTGCCATCAACGAAGTTGTAACTCGTGAATACACGGTTAACTTACACAAACGGCTTCATGGAGTAGGTTTCAAGAAACGCGCTCCTCGTGCCATCAAGGAGATCCGTAAATTCGCTGAGAAACAAATGGGAACTCCCGATGTTCGTGTGGACACTCGCCTAAACAAATTCCTCTGGTCTAAGGGAGTCAGGTAAGGCATCAAAGTCTTTGGTAATGTTTCTAAATTAAGTGTTTGAACCTAAATACATTGATAAAAGTCATAAAACAACATTGCGTTTGTTGATGTAAATAACCTTAAAGTTGTAATGTTTTTGGTTATACAAGTGATTCCTGTTATCAATGCGATGCTTTCAAGCTACTTAGTACTTTGGTACATATATCTTTTCACATGCTATTTATTTAATAAACCCCTAATTCATGAAATTTCTTGTCTGCAAAGAATCATGACTGTATTGTATGAGTGTACTCATGTTGACTGACAAAGTGCTAAGTTACAGCTAGTACATTATGGTAATCTGAAGTAAACGAGGAGTTAAATGTTGTCAGTGAAATCTATCAAACAAAGACATGTCTTTAACGCTGTGCTAGTCAAACTTTAGAAGTTACGGTCAGTGGGTTGTATCAGGGGCAATCTAAGTTTGTTTTGATGATTTTGTTCAGAGTAGTTGATTATAATACAAACTCATCTAGCACTAAACAGTAAATAAAGGTATAGGTATTATGTGGTTTTTGTAAATGACATTTTACAAAAATACTAAAATAAGCTTTGTATTGATTTCAGAAATGTCCCCTTCCGCGTCCGTGTGAGGCTGTCTCGCAGACGTAACGATGATGAGGACTCTGCACACAAACTGTTCACACTCGTCACCTACGTACCCGTAGCCTCAATCAAGGGCTTGCAGACAGAAAATGTTGACGCTAGCCAAGAATAAACACTAAGTTTAAGCTATTACTGCAGTTTCTTTTCAAATCCTGAATAGAATTCATTGAGTTATATACCATTAGGGTTTATAACAAGGTCAAACAATAAGAATGCATAATACCATTTAACAAGACTCATGTGTTGTTGCTTTATGAGTAACACTAAAGAATTGATTGAAATGGATGTTAATATTAAGAAACCTTTCAAGTACACAAAACAATGACTTGCACTATTTTTCAGATAGTTTTTCATTGAAGAATATTGAATTTACTGAAATGTTATTGCTTGCTATCTAATTTACTAAATACCTGTAGTTATTTAGTAACTTAAAAATAACCATAAAAAAAGATTTTGAATTAAAAACCTATGTCTGTTTCTCATCAATGAATCAATCATCCATGCTAATCTTATAATTGCCTTATTTTTAATCAAAGGGTAAAGAAGAAAATGTTTGAATCCCAAAAACGAAAGACAAAAGTGATAATATTAGTTTCTATGGTCTTCAAAAATCTGATCTATATAATTGTCTATTTAGTAGATTAGAAATATTGGATAGGTATTTTTCTCAACAAAAATTGTAAGTTATTATTTGTTGATTTGAACTATAGTATAACATCGCTTTTGACTACATTTTATACTCACACGTAGTTTAATTAGTTTTCTTTGGTCATCCCCGTCGTCTCTTGTTACGACAAAAAAAAAAAATCCTTTACTGTTAGCCTTCGGGAAAAAGGCGTTATTCCTTTCAACGTTGAATATCTCTATTTTATTCCTAGATTTATATACCAATGTTTTCATGTTTTATTCATGTTTCAGTTGATGCAAGAAAATATTGCATTTTTCGGTTCTCGAAAATTCCCTGCAATAATCCTATTTTAGAGTATGTACTAATATTTAAGTACTTCCTGGCACACTACGTGGGCCTAAACGTGGGTGTGACGTTTAATATGTACATCGATTTTATTGTAACTTTCGTGAGACATACTAAATTAATTATTATGTTATCGGCTTACTCACGTATCGTTTTGACGAGGAACTCGACTAGTAGCAGTGCGACAATCGCCGCGTCGTGTGTTGCGTAATGCTGCTCATGAATATGAGCCTCTAGCATGGCTTGAAACTAGTCGAGTTCCTCGTCAAAACGATACGTGAGTAAGCCGATAACATAATAATTAATATGTACATCCTTGCTACCCCTTCGGTTTAGCGAACAAATCCCTTGTTGTTACGTTAATGTGTCACATACATACCTAATTAGGTATTTGAAATTCTCAATTCAGTATAGGAAAAGATCGTCCTTTGAGCCGTGAGCGTCAATTTTATACAACTAGAAATCGAAGAATAATGTTTCTTCTTTCAGAAAATCTCTCCTAAGCTAAAGTTAGGTTTTGGTTCAAAGCCGTTCGTTACATAAATCTTGGTGACTAGAAGATCAAAGAGTATTCATCATTGAGAGTGTTGCTCTAGCATACCATTTAATATTGTATCCGTTCCATTGTGAACGGAGGTACATTGTTACTTAACACATGTCACTATTCTGCAGGATGTGGCACAGAGCGGAGGTGTGCTTGCCGGCAGCCACAACGCTAAGCCTGCGGTTCACTTCCATTAGTACGGCTAAATCCATTACAGATACATCTCGCCTTACTATCTCTATTAAGCGTTCGTCTTGCACGTGTCATATTACCTGAGTGAGATATTGCACCTTCTAGACATAGTGTTAAACTAAGGGCTATGTGCCCTCGATCTCGCCGATTAAAACTATTTGTAGCTATATAGGTTGAACTCAATTAAATATTTTATTTTGAGGTCATGAACTTAAATCAGTTTAACAATTAACAACAATGAAAGCCATTGAAAAGTTTAGTCTAAAAATACTAGGTAAAAGTTATTAATCGTAATGATTCGTAATTCTACAGAGTAACTTTATTCAGAAATGTACGAAAATATACCAAACATACCAAACCGCTACGGTTAACCGTAGTCCTCGTAGCACGCTACGGCTCCGTGTGACAAGGACGATGATGCCGGCATTCTGTAGTACACTACGTAGGTACTATACTATAGTGTCCTTTAGCAGACTGAGTACACTTTCGTGTTAGAGCACCTAACTTGGTACTATGGTTATGTACCAAGTTTTACTTTTTAGAACTTTTTCTATTTATGCTTAAATTAATTTTAGCGGGCTAACAGTCACAAATAACGGTGAAAATACTTTTGGACTCGTACTTTTAACTTGTTAAAATCGACAAATAAAATGTGGTAGGTAGGTAGTTACCTAGCTTAAGAAACTGGGACAGTTTGTTCGAAATAGCGCAATCTATTTTTAGTTTGTAAGTGGAAAAGTTTTTGTTAGTTCTTCCCATGGGAACTATTTGATTGGTCACGATATAAGCCAAGTCCGACCCTTACATCTCTATGACACTATCGAGTAGTTGGTAGGTTAGTTATCGGTTAGTTATGTTCACTGAGTAACGTAGGTAGGTATCGTACCTTGTTTATTTTGCGTTTATATTTAAACTAAAATAAAATGGGCCACCCACCGACCTTTCTCATTTCATGGTTCATAGTATTTTTAGTGTGTCCATTTCATTTTTAAAGGAAGTTATCTGTGTAGTTTTCAAATAAACAAACAAATTAACTAATTTTCTCGGTTGAACTGCATCAGTAGTCATCAAAAAGCCAGCAAACTCCAAAAGGTAGACAAACAAAATATTAAAACTTAGGACTAGCCATTGTTTTCGTCCTGCGTTGGACTTGCGCTTCGCGGGGTTCCTATTTCTGTGTGAATGGTCAAAAGAAAGCTAACATGAAGGGGATGATGGGGGCTTTGTAACCTAACCCAGCCGTGTCGAGGTAAATTGTTTTTGTTGGGAACTTTACAGGTTTATGATTTAAGAGGATTTATTTAGACCGTGCAGTCATATTACTATTAAGGCAAGTAGTATAAAGTTAATAAATGGGTACCTATAGGTATTAGGTAGTGTTAGATAAATAAGTGTACATTTTATCTAGGAAAATATCGAATGGAGCCATCGTAACTTACAGAAAATAAATTGGTATTTATATCGAGAATTAAGATATTGATGATATTGTTTTTAGTTGGTTTGCTCGCAACAAACACAATTCGTAACTAAGTAGTAGGTAGCAACATTGTTAGTTAAACTATTCGTGAAATTAGAAAGGTATATAATTGACTGCTCCCGTGGGGTTGTTGGTAGTTAGATACTTATCGAACAGGTAATATCTCTCATAGCTAAAGAGAATCGGTAGATATTCGCAAATCAATGATCTCGACAGATATTGCGGTTTCATCAACATTCTCCAAGATGGATTCCGTTTCAGTCAGTTGCTCATGGATTGTTATTGAATACAATTCACTTATTGATTTGACTATACCCACCTACCACTTAAAGTATCTCCCACTGTGAACTTAGTCAACCAGTTGAATGAAAATTTCAGTCTTTGAACGTCTCTATTTATTTGGAGGTAATAATTAGGGTCGATTGCCAAAAGCCAATTTAGTTGTAGGCTCCGTCACCTTGTCGCACAATTCACAAAGGTTAGCAAACAAAACCCGTATCGAGAGATCCTTGCCTGGATATAGGCAGGTAGTTATGTAGCTGCCTATACTGCAGTCAGACATTTTCTGGTGCCAGTTACGATTGATTGCTTTCTGTACCTGACGGCTTGACGTATTCGCTGAAGCACCGGCGTATCGGAATGGATATGTTTTGCATGTAAAGAGAGCTTTTACTACCTAAACTTTGATCGAAAGTTCGCCACTTAATCCCGAACTATCTCCACGTTTGATTTTACTTCAACCTGAAACAATAAAACGTGCTAAATTATCTTTGCTCACTGAAAATCAGCGGCTGTAAACGTAAACTGTAGTTTACTATTCTAGAGTTTAAAGTAAGGCATAGCGTGACTTTCTCCCGTTTGTGTCACCAACTTTATTTACATCCGTGCGCCAACGCCTGATAAACTTAAAGTATTAGCTGGATATGTGTCTACCTAACATACTTGCATCACTTTGGTGCACGTATGAAAGGCTGCATTTTTATTTTGACTATCTTTATGAGAAATGAGGTTGGCTGTGGAAACTTGTCCCCATTACTCTAAGGCTTAGTTTTGCATGCAACTTACCTATATATCTAGATGTCTCAGTTAAATAAGAGTGGTATCCTAATTTTAAACAGTTACACGGATAAGTTAAAATAAAGGAGAGAAAATGTAATGTTTCACTAAAATATTTCATCTCTTGAGAAAACTTTACAGAATATTTTGGCTGAAACACAGAAATAGTGAGCGGGCCGTAAAGATCGCCCGAATAATAGTGAACATATAACCCGAGAATATATTGCAACGTGCATTGGACGTGTCAACATTTGCTGTGAATGGATCTTTATTGTTCGTGTTCCATCGTAATAACAATGTTGAATAAATTGTGGTACAATCAAACATACGCGATAAACGTACATTTTATGTCATGTACCTACATACACACATACAATGTGTGTTACCAAGTATTTGCGTTATGTACAATAACTTGGATCTTTAATTGTTTAGCTACGACTACGCAAAAGACCTTGTTACGCGATATTGTTGGGCAGTTGGGCACAAGCCGCACAAGTGTTTATTTGAGAACTGACCAAAACTAAATAAAGTGGATACGATTACAAACAGACATTTAGCCGATTCTCGGAAAGTTTTATGTAGTGCTGATTTCAACAGCATTGGGTAAGAAGACATAAATATCTTTCAAGCATTCGGTGAATTAAAAATCACTGCATAAAATTTATTGGTCGGTGTAGAGCGGATCGTCAATTTAGATGTCCGTTGGACCGGGATTTGAATCACGATAAATATTAAGCACGTAGTCTATCGTTCGTTTACTTGAAATCGTTTGCATTCCCTTTAGAGACGATCTGGAGTACAAGTGCCTACCGAACTATCTACACCGCCTATAAAAGCTGTTTGTTGATTAAAAATGAATACTTAATTTCACTTTACAGGGGCCGTTCATATTTTATAGATGTGTTCTGTTAATAAAACTGATGTAATGTTCGGTATTACGTACAACGTTGGCCAAGCTGCCTACAGCCACGGTAATTATCAGATAATGCCGCGCTGATGTTAAAACTTGCGTATAATTAGCGAAAATTACTATAAACTGCGTTGGTAGTATCAAATTATTGAATTAAACTGCCTTCACTCATCAAGTTGTCGTTGTTGAGTAGGTGTGTGTAAGACTTGTCAAACTTTCGTATGACGGCTATTAATCACTATTAGGATGTAAATATGGTAGATTTATTTATCTAACTAGCTTCTGCCAGCGGATTCGCCCGCGTTCCCGTGGGATAAAAAGTATCCTATCATAAATTTCAACAAAACCCGTTCATTAGTTTCAGCGTGATCGACGGACAACCATCAAAACTTTTCGTGATGTTGATTTTTAATGTTCGTGTGAGAGCTTGAGAGAATGAGATTAATTAAGGAATTGATTCTAGTGTGCAGTGATATGATTAGTTTTGGTAGTATTAAAGATATTAAATTATTTGTAAAAATGGTGTAACTTTAAACTAAAAGATTTTATAGGTGGTCTACTTAGCCTTAATACAAATGGTGCGACATTTAACTACAAATGGACTACGGGGTAAGTAAAGTACCAACCTATTTAATTATAGGTACCTAATCTTTGTTTAAATATAGACGTAGGTTACATTTTAACTTGTGACCTTTCTGGGTCTAGGTTTCCAGGTCGATTGTGGTTTAAATGGTTTGTGGATATGTACGTACCCTACATACCTAGCTAGTAATTAGCACGTATTTGTAGATCTGTAATAATTCGAAGTGGGTATTGTTAGCGGACCTACGTCACTCGATAAGGCGATATAAATATTTAATTTTATTCCTCGTGTAACTGTCGACACTGGAGTAATTACCTAAGTTACTTATTTTGTCATCTACATTTTATAGGATCACAGTATTATCATAATATTTCCTCATTTTATTTGTAAATAAATTAGATATGGCATTTTAAGTTTGATAAGAAGGTTTGAAAGGAAAACTGTGTCCTTATAATCGAATTCCAATGCTTTTCCTCAGTTCCCGAAATCGATAACTAATTGTATTAAAATCGCGCATGTTCCTTCCAAAGGTATTTTCTTCGATTTTTCCTTCGTAAGTACTATGCTAATGAAGGGAATATTACAGCAATCAAAGTATTTTTAGAAAAGAGACAGCGACTCTCTTTGTTCTAGAAATCTCAAAGCGCGTTTGTTAAACGTGAGTCTTGGTTTCTGTTTTCGATTCTAGTGGAAAAGTATTATAGAACAAATCAGCTGTCTTCCATGTAAAAGGCCTCAAATTATTCTTTTGAGTTGGGCAGTACCTATAGGTTATCGTTTCCGATTTTAGGAATTCTCAGTAATTAATGGTCTAGGACTGTGGCAGGTGTGAGCTATAAGTATTTATTTATCGATACTATATGTGGATATTAATGTGCACCTCTGTGTACGTACCTAAAAGATTAATTGGTACATGTAGGCACAAGCACACATGTAGGTTCTACTACAAAATAACTGAATACAAAACGGCTGAGCATTGTTTAATAACTAGGCACGTGACCTAAGGACGTAGGTGAAACATTTCATATTAACGACACAGAAGTTATCTCGTGCCATTGTCAAATCGTGACATCTTAGTTAACAGGGTTTTGTGACTCAAACCACGTGCGAAGAGTTACTGCTATCGACTTTGGTACCATCCAACTTGCCACACAGACAGTTCGCAGTTTGACAAGTAATTAATTCTAGAGGTGGGGTGCTTTGTCGCAGTGACCGAATTATGTGCATTTTAATTTTCTTTTCTTCTTTTTTTATGGTAGAGATGCTGTTTAGTTATGGATGATGGAGATGAAGAGATGGTTAAGAAGGTCTCAAAACTTGTTAAACCTGTTAAAAAGAGTTATGGCACTAGCTTTGGGTAAAATTATGTATTGATTCTTGTGTCAGGTCAGTCTTAAGACACAATTTGGTACATTATTACAACCTACTTACCTTTAAAGCAACTATCTACTAATCGGTTGTCCATTAATATCACAACGTACTGTAGTACTTATGCAAGTCTTTGTGTAGTCGTTTGGTGTACCACAAAAGTGATGTTAAAGATTAGGAATCTTAAAATAATATTGTAAAGTAAATATTTGCTTCAATCCATCGCTCATTCAGAGCACAAAATGTGAGAGAAAAGTGAATTTTCATGTAACTTCGGTTGGCATTTTCAAATAAAAACTGAGTTACCTAGGACCCGAACGAATGGCATCAACCCTTCGTGCATCACCCACGCTTCATAAACCCATACAGCTGTTATGATTTACTGTTCGAAACAATACAATGGACAAACAGGACCAAACGATTTTCTTCTTTTTATTTTCACCCCAATGAAACCAATGAATTTACCACAAAAACTCGAAACCACATTCAAACATAAACTTTGTTTAGTACTCTCTAGTAAATATGTATCTACCTAAACCTTCAGTTTATCTAATCAAATATATATTTAGTAAAATATGAACTCCAATCACGAAACACGAAAATGTAATTAAATAAAATCAATACAGCGTATATTGACTGAATACTAATGAATTCACTATTTCACGAATTACTTTGAGTCATGTAGCTATGACAGAGTTTCACAAAGGCTTGTATTACGGTTTGTTAGTGAACAAAAAGTAAATAATAATGCTCCGTTCAGGCTTCATCCAATCGCCGAATGGTTATTGCTAGGAAGGGCAGCCGGTATTATCTCTCGCACTTGACCGAGCTTCGATCACTGCTTCGACGACTCCCAAAGCCTTGTTAAGGCCTAATGACATGAGCACAACCGAAATCTCCACTTATTTATACCTTTTCAGAGTGAGATAGCACTTGAAATGATTCAGGTGATAATCGAGTGAACGCTTTGTATAGTTGATAGTTTGAGGGGATCACGTAATAATATATCAGCAATTTTGATGGCTCTGTTTAAACAGGGTTCGTGTATCCTAGTCTTTATGACCACTTATAGTTTACTAGTGGGTACCTAGTTTGTATTTTACGATGTATATGGATGTGTAGAGCTATACATTTATGTTTCTGATGGGATTAATTATATTAGTACATGTTATGGGTAACATAGTTTATGCCTGATGTTAATTCTGTTATTTTATATAAGATATATCTTATATTGTAAATAAGCTTTACATAATGTATGGGTATATTATATTAATTTATTTTTCCGTAACTTGAAATAGCCTAGTGCTAAAAAACGTTTCATATTTTTACTAAAGAGTTGGTGTACTTGGTGGCAGCAATCAAACACAGATATCATCTACCTCGTCGTAGATGTAATAAATGTCCCGTGTGCGCGCGAACGGAGGCGTTGCCCCACCTAAATTATGGAATATTCCTTTTTTTGTTCCACAAGCTTACATGTTTTCAGGTACGTTTAAAGTATTTACCTACATATATTTTCTCTAATCGTGCTTTACGTAAGTTAGACGCTACAAGAAGCTTAACTTCCCCGATAAACTAGGTCATATTGTTAGATAGGTATTTTTCCCATGTCGTTGTTATGACATAATCCTGGAAACGTATTTTCGTACTCGCAGTTGTCTCTTTTGTTAATGCGCTTACCCTACATCGTTGTTTCGTATTGCATCGAACAGTGTTTGTTTTGTTTTCTATTTGATTTTGTTTTGGTCATTATTACTATAGTTTACGGTAACATTCAGGGATATATCACAGTAAAAATAACTTTTTCAGAACAGTTAATCTTTCAGGATGGTACATTAATTATTTTCATGATGTCATCTATCATTAATCATTACCCAATGGTTACGGCCGTAAACAAATTGTCAACAAACGAACGGCGATGGCAGATCCGTAACTCATTTCCTGTTCCTGTTAGAAGTGTAGGTAAGTTACATATTCTGACGTGGGAACGACCTACATAAAAGTTTTGGATTAAGTAGAACTCAGCTCAGCCGGCTGGCAAAACGTACGAATAGATAATTTACTGTTAGGTGACCTTCAGCGGATTTCAGTGGGAGATATGAGAAGGGGAGTTGCGCTGGGAAGACAATGTCGTACATATTTTAAGCGGGCACGCCCCGTTCGCACAAAGGCGTAATTTATAGGGCCGCGCGGAGACGGGTGCCTGAGTTATGTCCCGACGATAGCGACGAGCTTTTAACTGCCTAATGGAGCGATTTACTCAGACCACCTTGCGCCCGCTCCGCTGTTTACATTGAAGCACACCGAATTGGGCAGATAACGACGGTGAAATTAATTCTTGTTTGTACCACTTACAAAAAAGATGGATATTTCCGTGATCTTCTGTTTGATTGAATAATGAATATCCTGCGGTACTATGGTGCACGTAGTAGATAAGTAGACGCTGAAGTACGTTGTCTGGCGACGGCGTGTCGGGTGGAGCGCTCTGAGTATTGAAGAGCAACGCGAAAAGTTTTTCAATAAAACATAGCCCTCTGAGACAACATTTCAATGGAGCGCCGTGCGATGTTTACGGCCCGAGCGCCGCCGCGGCGCGCTCCTCTACACTCTGCAGAACAATCCAATCCAAAGGTATTGATCAAATTGTGTGGCTACACATACAAATGCAACACTAACCATTTCTAAGAAATAAATGCAATTTTACTTGCCATAAATATAGTGGGTACATAAAGTGATCCTACACGTGTGTGTAATTGACTGACTAATTATAATTAAATTTCGAGTTGAAAAGTTTTGGAAAATGGTAAAATATATCCAATTTGAGTTCAATTGTATTAAAAATTTGTTCATTCATTATAAAAGGTTGTTACGGTGGGTACCCACCTCGTGTCGTTCCTAATTGCTATAACAGGAAAATCGAACTAACAAAAGATTTTACCTCAAAATGCGTTCTATGTTTTTCTTCAAACTTCCGGCATGTAAGTAAAGGTACTCTGCAAGTTCAACAACACACCCTTATTCATTTTCCTCGAATAATCTGATATATAGCCGCCTTGTACAAAACTGTGTGATTAGCGAGAAAGTAATGCGAGGCCGCGGGACATTTATCAACACTTGATAGATGTTTTTGTTCCTGATAATTACAATTTATTTCATCCTTCGTAAATATATGAAGCAAATAGAAAATATTTATATGAAAAATATCGCTTTGCAAATAAATGGTAAGAGCTTATGATATCGAACCAAAAGAGAAGTGTGCAATGACCCAGTTGCTTGTTGCATTTTCATCCGGCGGCGTTTTCTCAGAACACTTACATGTTATGATACTTGGAATATGTATGTGAGAGAGAACCTTGGTTCTTTAGATCAGAAAGATCCGCGTGTTTTGTGAGCGCTCGCTTGTAGCCGACTTTTGTTGCACGTTTTGCATTGCAGGTCAAGTGCAATCCTCGGAGATTGCTGCCGGCTACGCGCAGAATAACATAAACCATTTGAAGAGTCTAACGACAATGCACCTCTTATACATTCATACATCCACATTTATATCTACCAGCTTCCCCTTATTGAGTCTGCGCTCTCATCGAATACGGCATTATCTGAGCGAGTAATGAACAGCGGGTAATAATTGTAGAAATAAGTGATTCTCAATTGTCATTAGAAGAAACAATTAGGTCGGTAGTGGATTACTGAGGGTGATTGCGTCGCGGAACGAGGTATTTGTGTCACATCGAGCGATCGATCCGCCCACTCCCAGCCAATTACTGCCGATACACGACCGAATATTGTTCTCGATACACCCGATACAGGGAATACTGTGGGGTTATACAGTTATACTACATTGGATACACTCGCGCGAACTCCCGATCTCTGTGCGAGGCGCTGGCAGGGTGCGAGGCGAGTGAGGCGGCGACACCGCGCGATATGGTTCCCGGTTATATCCAGTTGTGCCTTTGTCATGGATATCTGCACTTCAATGTTTTGACGATAACCCAATTGAATGTTCGTGATCTGATCGCAAAACGTCTACTGTTCGTTTTTTTTATTTCATTTCGCAGCGAGATTCTGTGAAATGCGATACGTTGTTTTGCTCCTGCCAAAATATTGTAAGGCGTCCTTACCTTTAGGCACAAATGAACACTTATTTCGACTTACATTACATCGGTACAATTATGAGATGTTATTTTAATACCAAGATATTATTATTTTTTGAGAAAAATGTACATTTATTCATCTAGGTATCTTAAAATCTGACATTTTGTTTTATATAAACATCGTAACACATTTACCTATACCTAATTAAGGAGTCTCGAATGTTTTAACTGGTGGTAGTCGAGAATAAAAAATAAAATTAACATTTTAATATCCCACGATTTACATTTTAAAATGAATAAGGAATTAATATAAATGTATTAATAGGTAGTATAATAATTATTGTTGATAATTACAGAGCTTTTCATTTTATATTTGTTTTCATAAATATTATAAACAATTAAAATCGTTTTACGATATGCGGAAAATGATTCCTGGTTAATTAAAATATTTTTTTTAATATTTACTAACTGAGGTTGCAAGCGTGACAACTGAATAAGGGGATTTGATTCCTTGGTAAATGCTACATTTAGGTACCTACTTCTCTGCGAAACCTTTTGTATAAAATACAGTATGATGTTATTTTATGAATTGAGAGTAGAAATTTTATACAAATTTTATTATTATTCCGTTCCGCAACCAATGAATGCTAAAATAATTGTGGAACATTAGTGGGAGCTGTGTAATTTAATTGCACGCGGGCACAATTGATATTTATTGCTGCACCATACTTTACCTACGCATGTATTGTTCCGCTTACACTATTATACTTTATACTAGTTTGTTTTCATTTTTAGTTATAGAAATTAAATGAAGTTTTTATATTATGACGGAGTTTTTTTTTGTGGTCCACGTGACATTTAGTTGAATCTTACGAAATAAAACCCACAGGTCCCTGCCTCATTATTGGATGCACACCCACATGTTTTTGTAGTTTATCATTAATCGCTTACCATCAGGTGACTCGTTTGCTCGTTTACCTCTACCTCCTATACCATAAAACAAAATTGAGATATTCTTATGGTTCCTATTGGGCGTAGCGTGATATTTTTTATCTCATAAACTTCCTTGATAAATGGACTATCCTAAGCTAATAAGTGCGTTATAACAAACAAAGTTTTCGATTTTATAATCATATGTAGTAACGATATACTTAGCAATTAATCAACACTGTAATTCTGTGTTTAAAAAATACAATAATTTCCTCAACAAATATATAATACTCATATACTCGTAAAGTACTGAATATAGACAGTAAATAAATATATCTAGACGTATACTAATGAACAAAAAACAAGATTATGGCCAGAGACTGTACATATATTCATTTGTCTGTCCGTAATAATTATCATCCTGTATTGTATACAAATAGGTATTAGACTCTGATTGTTAAGTACTAATTAAAACTTTCTCAATTGCTACCCGTTTCATAAGTGACTTACTTGTGTTTGTATGCAAATACAGCTTCATACATTTGCGCTATTCAAGTTTGTATAAGAGCTATTGTTTTTTTATTATGGAACAATAACTGTTTCTCTTGTTTACCCCTGAAGGGTTAAAATTTCAACCTATAGGTACATTTGGATAATTAAGTAGGTAGTTTAATTATAGTTCCTTAAATCCGTACGTAATTTAAACATTGTATTGATCTACTCCCATCAATTTACTCTATATCTGGTTACTACTAGTTAGTAAAACTATTTGTTGTGTAGTTGTCTACTTAAGCCTTAAATCAAAAAATTGGTTGTTATAAATCGTTTCGTATGTTAGCAAATACACATTCCTCTAAGTAATGACATTTTGGGTTAAAAGAGCACCAATTAAAACAACCAAAAAAGAGGAGTTCCTTATAAAGTCAGAAAAAAAACAATGTAATCGGAGTAGTTTTGAGTAAATTAAACAGTGATGAAAGGGGATCAGGTCGAAGACGGTCAGAGTGTCGGATTTTCCGGGTTCCTATGTTAATGCCACGAATTCCAATTAATTTATTCAGATGGTATTACGTTTGTAGAGAAACTTTATTTGTAAAACGTTTTATAACAACTCGCAGATGGGATTGGAGTGTCTTGAAGGTATATTTTGGAATTACTGACTTGTTATTGAGCATTCACTAATGCTTAATAACTAGTTATACTACTACTGCATGCCAGTAAAATAAATTTTTGGTTTATACAATATACCACATACAGTTTAGTTTTGGTTTCTTATCCCATACATACAAAAAATATGTGCAATGGGTCAACATTTCCCTTCTATAAAATAATTTAACCAATTATTATGTTATCGGCTTATGCACGTAATTGTTTGACGAGGAATAGAGTAGCAGCGCGACAATAGCCGCGTTGTGTGTAGCGGAATGCTGCTCATGAACATGAGCGTCTAGGATGGGTTGAAACTAGTCGGATTCCTCGTTAAACAATTACGTGATTGAGCCAATAACATAATAATTAATTTAGTATATCTTGCCAAAGTTATAATCCAATAAAAACAACCCTCCTCACTAACTCCTGTAAAAGAATTATCAACAGATCTGCTTACCCTATCAGACGTTATCTACTACGTCATGGCACAATGAAGTTCAATTGCAATAATTGTCGAGTAGAGTGTGCGACACCGCTGACACCGCGTCACTATGTCTATTCCCGCGGAATAAATATTTGCATGGCCAACAGATAGTGTAGTTGTTCCATTTAGTTCGGTTGTTTGTATACGTGAGATATGTGTTTATAAAGTCATACGCAATATTTTTTTACAGTGTTATGTTTGGTTGTTCAGTTTTACATGTATTCGTATGAATTTATGCACAAATAAACAATGCAACATCATGCCTTTTATCGCCGAAGGGTAGCGATGCACATTAAGGCCTCATTAAAAAAATAAACATTCTTATTGTTATATTACTTTTTGCCACCTTCAAGAAAACAGTACATACTAGCTTTGGCCTACTACTACATTGCGTCTATACAAATTAAGAAGTTTCTATATAGTCTCTTGTTTTACATCTATATATTCTGTATCTAGCATTAGCAAGTCATTAAAATATTCCAAAGTGGGTATATAAACTTATAATTGGGTTACATTACACGTTCTAGTGCTTCCTCACTTTATTTTTCTGTAGGTTTTATGAGAAAAAATAAAAGTACGCCTAAGCTTTTAAATGAAGGTACACAACACTTATAAAACTACTACGTAATGTACCGTCTTATCGTCCGACCTTGACTTCATACTAAAAACTCAACGAAGCATGAAAGAATGAAAGACAAAAGAGCGTAGATAGCTAAAATATGACTAAAAATATCCAACAAAACCTGGCATACCTAACTAAAGCAACATCAAAAGAAATATCAACTCCGTGTTGTCTCTATTTTTATAAATGAATGAAAACGTCACCGGCTTATATTTCTTGACTTTTCATATTTTTTTTACCGAAGCATTACATTCGTCGTTTGCATATATTTTATCCCATAAAAAGGCTTTTAGGCAAACTCTCGTGTTTACAAACCCATGGTGGTTTCTACGTTTCTCTTTTCTCATAATTTCCAAGTTTGTAACGTTCCTTACAAAGACATACTTTTCGACAATTCGATTTTAAGATGATTTATTAACAAGGGCTTAAGGATTAACTAAGAGCTTATTTTTAGTAATTTTCTTTGCATGGAGTATCTCGAAATATCCCCGGTCCCAGTAGACCCCTACAACTGAACAACGGATTTGAAAGGAAATTGAGTTTTCATAATCTTGTTATAAACCTTCAGGATTTAAAAGTGTATGTCACGATTATAAAGAAAATTTGTTTTCATAATATTTGTTTGCTTGCTAAAATCCGGCTTCAAAATTGTAAATTCTACCTATTCACTATATTCTACGAATATTTTGTGAAAGGTAAGACTCGTTAACAAACTCCAACGTCACAGAAATATTTATTAAAAAGCTGCAAATTGTTTTGCTGATAATGTGCACTTTACACTTAGTAAGCGAGCATAGAGTTGAACTCAAAGCGACATCAACATATCAGGTCATTTTATTTTAGTCCAGAGAGCTCTTTACGGGGCAAAAAAGACACCGAAGATGCAGTGAAAACCTCGTTCAAAGAATTCTTTGACTCTCGTCCAGGAGATTTCCGCGCCAGTAGCGTAAATCAACTGCCATTAAAACGGCAAAAATGATGTTCTTTGAACAAATATTTTCGTTCAGAATTTTTTGTGTGCTTTTGAAAAATAAAATTCTTCATAGGTGCGGCGGAACCGTAGTGAAAAGCGTATTTCAAAGTATAGAGATTAGTTGGGAAGCCAGGCAGTGAGAATCGAATCAATCTTTCAGTTGACTTTTACAGCGCTAGGAAATGAGCAATGGAGGTACTTTCTTGTTCTTTTTAGATCACGTTGTTATCGAATATTGTGAACGAGAGAGATGGATTAGTGCGGTGTGATTACTATTGAAAAACTCGATCGAATTTCTCTCGATACGAGTTTCTGCTAACAAATTGAAGTGTTCGGTTCGGCTGTAAAATAAAA